>NC_136590.1:44968291-44980791 GCF_910589615.1 Taurulus bubalis
GCCTCATTAATCAGGACGCATGGAGCCACAGTGAAGCCTTACCTCCTCGTGCAGGATGGCCTTACACATGGAGTAGTTCCCCTTCAGCGCCCACGTCCCGTTAGCAAGACACTTCCTGTACACATTATCTGCATGGAGAGAAAGAGAAGAAAAGCAGTTGTTTCAAGTACAAATAACAAAATTTTTCTCATTCTTTCTTCACTTTTTAAGAAATAATTCACTTTTTTTAAAGCTGGTATCCTTCCTGCTCGATTCGTAGTGGCACTGCGACCTTTTCTGCTTTTGAGGCTAATAGGGAGCGATATCATTAGAGGTAGAGCTACAAGCTGTGAGGTTTCACACGTTAGCTGTCAGGCCCGTCTACCACCCTCTTCCTCTTCCTCTTCCTCGTTCTTTACGTTCAGACGCTTATAACCTCCAGTGAGCTGCGTTCAGCTTGTGTTCATTTCATTTCTTTTCCAATAAAACACGTTGACCCACATTCTCGTGGTGCCATGCTTTCCACAGCAGACGCTCATTCTCATAAATAAGGGTTTTAAAAAACAGAAGGACTGAGGTTCTGCTTGGAACTATTTGCTTCTGAAGATTTGTTTTTGAAGAAAGGGTTCTTTGAAAGACTACGGGTTCTTAAGGAAATCTCATGATGAAACCCTTGGAATATAAAAGGGTTCTCGGTATAACCTCCTGGATTGAGTCGAGATGAATCCCTTTGAGTACAAAAGGGTTCTTGGTAGAATCCCTTGGGTGGGTTCTAGATGAAACCTTTGGCATATAAAAGGGTTCTCGGTAGAAACCTTTGGGTGAGTTCAAGTTGAAAACCTTGGAATATAAAATGGTTCTCGGTAGAAACCCTTGGAATATAAAAGGGTTCTCAGTAGAACCCCCTGGATTGAGTCGCGATGACACCCTTGAATTATAAAAGGGTTCTTGGTAGGAACCCTTAGGTGGGTTCTATATAAAACCCTGGAATATAAAAGGGTCCTTAGTGGAAACCATTGGGTGGGTTCTAGATGAAAACCCTTGGCATATAAAAGGGTTCTAGATGAAAACCCTTGGCATATAAAAGGGTTCTCGGTAGAAACCCTTGGGTGGGTTCTCGATGAAACCTTTCTCAGTGACAGCAGGCAGCTGTTTTTAGGGTTCTAGATGAAAACCCTTGGCATATAAAAGGGTTCTTGATGGAAACCCTTGGGTGGGTTCTCGATGAAACCTTTCTCAGTGACAGCAGGCAGCTGTTTTTAGGGTTCTAAAAGCCCAGGTGCTTCCTGTCCAGCACCAAATGGCAGACTGATAGAACCTCCAGGGTTCTGGGTGGAATCCTTACAACATAAGAGGGTTCCCTAAAGAACCTCTCATTGGGGGGTTCTGGTTGAAACCTTTCACATATGGTTCTGAGCACAATCCTTCAGTGTTATGTTAGAACCCTCTGAAACCTTTTTATATAAAGTTCCAACCAAAAGGGGTTGCATGAGGACGAGCCAATTACTGCATCGGGTAAAGTATAAAAGTATTTCTAAGAGCGGCGGGTCAGCGGGTAATTCACATTTATGGGAAATCCTCGACAGCTTCACGTCAAGCTGTGACACAATTAAAAAGGCAAATTTATGAAATCCCGATCTCCATCGCCTCCTTAAATCAAAAGAGAGACTCAGACTGAAGCCCAGGCAGCGGACCGGTGATTATTTTCTGTAAAAAAACACCCTTTCTGCACATTTGCTGGATAATGCCGCCCCAGTGGGCATGAAGGCTCTGACAAATGATGAGGCAAATTATTATTTCCCCCTCCACGCGGGGTCTCGCTCCATCACCGCTCACATTTCACAGGACGGGAGCGAAATAATCTGCAACAAATTTCACATTTGTCATTTCACATTTATTATTCCTTAAAGATGAAGGAAATGAAATCATCAAACTGGACACGGTGGGTTTGAAATGCTGCAAATAAGGCAATTTAAAGATGAAAGGGGAGATGTCAGAAATATTTTAAAAGATATTCGGGTTTTTTTATACATCGGCAGGTTGAGTTAATGTAATGAGCAGCATACGATTAAGTTAGCCCGGTACAATAGCGGATGAAAGACACATGAATAGCGCATGAGAGCGTCTGCTTCATCTCCAGAGAGACAATCAGCAGAGAGCTCGTCTCAAAGTGTCGGCGGCTCGTCTCTCGTCTCGTAGACAAACGTTTCTCACGGAGTTCTTTGGACGCGTCCGACCCCGATGGCGAGGCGGGTCGACTCGGGTCGTCAGAAACCTTTTGACGGTTTACAGAACCGGGCGGAGAAAGAAAAGTTTGCTGAAGCTGAAAAACGCTGTCAGCATCCATCAACAACGCATCATTTAGAGAAATGAGGTGCTGGTTTGCAACAAAAAACAACACGCACACACACACACACACACACACACACACACACACACACACACACACACACACACAGACACACACTCTGCTCCCCCGGGTCGAGACGTTTGAGACGGAAATTTAAGCTAAAATGATGTTTGAAGAGTGAACATTTTATGGAAGATTTAATAAGATTTCCCATGAGTGTGATGTTAACTACTCCAATACACACAAGAAGGTACTTTTCAGTCAGCTTCAAAGAAGAATGCGTTTTAAAAATAAGTTTTAATGGGATTTTAACTCGAATTATAACTGAAGACGTGGAAGTTTAAATGGATGAATGAGTGAATACGAGTTGAAAATGCAAAAAAAAAGTTGTGGAAATGTCTCAAAACCGAACAATCTGTGCGTTCAATTGTTTGCATTTTTTATTGGAAAACTACGGAATATTTTTGTAAACATGGACGGATGTGAATAATAAACGTAGCGCTTCAACAGCATCGCTAACAGCTCGAGCTCCACGCTCCACTTCCTGTCAGCTGATGCCGTTCACACGCAAACAGCTGCAGCAGGAAGTGAAGCGCGACGCATTGGGATCGTTTACGGTCAGAAACCGTAAAATGATCTCGAACCGGGAAAGTGTCCAACCTTCTGACGCTTGAGTGAATCGTCTTCCAGCGTTCACACGAAATAATAATTACTGCCAAAAAAAAACAACATAAAGATTTACTGCAGTGTCGGCGAAAAGCCACAACTGTTTATGCAATATTTCACAACCCAATAAAATGTTAAAAAAATCTATTTTTACAATGATTCTAAAGCCAACAGCTTATTCTGAAGATAATAATCGAGCGTGAAAGCTGGTAAAGAGTCTCACATGTCAGACATTTATAAATCAGACGGACATTTTCACCAAATTTGAGATGAGCTCTGTTTTAGCTCAAAGAGAGAGAGAGAGAGAGAGAGAGAGGCTGTTAATCTTAGATGAATGTTTTAATGATGAGGCGTTTTGAGGAGGTAGGACATGAGGAGGTAGGAGATGAGGAGGTGGGTTGCCTGCGGGCAGCGGAGGGTAAAAATAGCTCGTTGACGAGAGCGGGGCCGTCACCCCCAATCAAGATTACCTTGCGCGAGATATTCCCTAAATCCCAGAGGCAATATCCTAGAGAGCTTTACAATCTGTCTGAGGTGAATTACGCCAAAGTCAAAAGTTCTGTAGCCTCGTTAAATTATTTGCATTCACAAAAGGAGAAGATTAAAGAATCCATTTTTCAGTTCGGAGTCCGTGAACGGCGGTTTCGCTATCAGCGGTTTTTGAACTGATTTATTTCTCTTGAGAAGAAAAAAATCTATTTTCCCCCATCAGACTTTGTGTGTGACTGAATTTAACGTGCACTGGCAAAAAAAGAAGAAGAAGAAGAAGAAGAAGAAGAAGAAGAAGAAGAAGAAGAAGAAGAAGAAGAAGAAGAAGAAGAAGAAGAAGAAGAAGAAGAAGAAGAAGAAGAAGAAGAGAGAGCTCCCGTTAATTCTCTCCGTTTATTCCAATCGAGTTTACGTGACACGGCATGACCGGGCGACTTTGCTCCGGGGTTCACGAGGCCGCGAACATTTAGAAATGGATTACTGTCAAAGCAATGAAGTGACTTCATTTAGCGAGCGCCAACATTTAAAAACCAAAGTGCAGAGCAAATGTTTAAAGAAATCCGTGAAAAGCCGCCAGAAAGACCCCGAACGGGCGGCAGAGCTTTAAGGAGGAAATATATATATAATATATAGTATAAAGCCTTCAAATCCAGCAGGATGACCTTGAAATAAACGCTTTCTGGCACCGGACCACACACTGATTTATGGCTGCTGAACCTCTTTATGATACAGAAAGACCGTATATATCATACACTTTATAGCAAAGACTAAATGTCACATTTCGTTATGCAATAACCAAATGCAGCAGCCTGCTCCTGGTCACCTTTGTGCTTTTTAATTCATTATTTCTTTCGGTTCATTGTTTGCCCGAGACGAGGTGAGAGGAGTTTTACAGCCGAAGTAAATTCAGTTTTAAAGCCCCGACGCTTCTACACTCGTCGTATAGTCGAGTGGGACTGCAGGCGGAGAACACACAAATATGTGAGGGATTACAGGGATTGATCAAACATTTTGGTTCCTAATGTTCTTCTGTGACTTCTGTTACAATAATCTAACAAAATGGTGCTGAATCTTTATTGAAGTAGCAACTTTTTGTGCAAAAAAATAACTAATATTTGTCAAACAAATTGCATATTGTGGCTGCAAATAACCTGCTTTTCACTAAATCTAAAGATCATAACAATAACGTTCAATTTGTGTCAAACAAAACAAAATGAGTGCAGATATGTGTGAGGATGGGTCAAATGCAGACAATAATTTCCCCCAAAATCTCCCGCGCCCCACCTGTGATACCTCCGTGCCCCACTAGAGGGTCGCGCCCCACAGTTTGAGAACCACTGTGAACTGGTCAAAGCTCATTTCTAAAACTTACAGTTGTCATATTGTTGTGCCTTATTTTACATATTTTCTTATACTATTAGCATTAATAGGAGTGTTTTTTTGTATTTTTCTTAGCTTAACTATATTGTAATTCTGTGTGTGAACTAACAACTAGTAAACTAACTGTCTGTTGTCTATGCATATGACAATAAAAATATATTGCATGTTGATAAATGTCAGAAGGATAAAGACACAACATCGTACATTATAAACACAACACGTGTCTCCGCTTTACGACTGACAATAAACGCCTCAGTCGTTCCTCCTGATGATGTTTCTGCACGAGGGTTTACAGCTGCAGCAGATTAGAGTGGTGCAGACCAGTGGCTTTGATGGCTGTGATGGTTGTGATGGTTGTGTTGTCATGGCTGTGATGGTTGTGATGGTTGTGTTGTGATGGCTGTGATGGCTGTGATGGTTGTGATGGTTGTATTGTGATGGCTGTGATGGTTGTGTTGTGATGGCTGTGATGGTTGTGATGGTTGTGATGGCTGTGATGGTTGTATTGTGATGGCTGTGATGGTTGTGTTGTGATGGCTGTGATGGTTGTGATGGTTGTGTTGTGATGGCTGTGATGGTTGTGTTGTGATGGCTGTGATGGTTGTGATGGTTGTGTTGTGATGGCTGTGATGGTTGTGATGGCTGTGATGGTTGTGATGGTTGTATTGTGATGGCTGTGATGGTTGTGATGGTTGTGTTGTGATGGCTGTGATGGTTGTGATGGTTGTGTTGTGATGGCTGTGATGGCTGTGATGGTTGTGATGGTTGTGTTGTGATGGCTGTGATGGTTGTGATGGTTGTGATGGTTGTGATGGTTGTGTTGTGATAGTTGTGATGGCTGTGATGGTTGTGATGGTTGTGTTGTGATGGCTGTGATGGTTGTGTTGTGATGGCTGTGATGGTTGTGATGGTTGTGATGGTTGTGATGGTTGTGATGGCTGTGATGGTTGTGATGGATGTGATGGTTGTGATGGTTGTTATGGTTGTGATGGTTGTGATGGTTGTGATGTTGTGATGGTTGTGATGGTTGTGATGGTTGTGATGGTTGTGTTGTGATGGCTGTGATGGTTGTGATGGTTGTGTTGTGATGGCTGTGATGGTTGTGATGGTTGTGATGGTTGTGATGGTTGTGTTGTGATGGCTGTGATGGTTGTGATGGTTGTGATGGATGTGATGGTTGTGATGGTTGTGTTGTGATGGCTGTGATGGTTGTGATGGTTGTGTTGTGATGGCTGTGATGGTTGTGATGGATGTGATGGTTGTGATGGTTGTTATGGTTGTGATGGTTGTGATGGTTGTGTTGTGATGGATGTGATGGTTGTGATGGTTGTGTTGTGATGGCTGTGATGGTTGTGATGGCTGTGATGGCTATGATGGTTGTGATGGTTGTGATGGCTATGATGGTTGTGATGGTTGTGATGGATGTGATGGATGTGATGGTTGTGATGGCTGTGTTGTGATGATTGTGATGGCTGTGATGGTTGTGATGGATGTGATGGCTGTGATGGTTGTGATGGCTGTGATGGTTGTGATGGTTGTGATGGTTGTGATGGATGGGATGGTTGTGATGGTTGTGGTGGTTGTGATGGATGTGTTGTGATGGTTGTGTTGTGATGGTTGTGATGGCTGTGTTGTGATGGCTGTGATGGTTGTGTTGTGATGGTTGTGTTGTGATGGTTGTGTTGTGATGGTTGTGATGGCTGTGTTGTGATGGCTGTGATGGTTGTGATGGATGTGTTGTGATGGTTGTGATGGCTGTGTTGTGATGGCTGTGTTGTGATGGTTGTGATGGCTGTGTTGTGATGGCTGTGATGGTTGTGATGGATGTGTTGTGATGGTTGTGATGGATGTGTTGTGATGGTTGTGTTGTGATGGTTGTGATGGCTGTGTTGTGATGGCTGTGATGGTTGTGATGGATGTGTTGTGATGGCTGTGTTGTGATGGCTGTGATGGTTGTGTTGTGATGGTTGTGTTGTGATGGTTGTGGTGGTTGTGATGGATGTGTTGTGATGGTTGTGTTGTGATGGCTGTGTTGTGATGGTTGTGATGGCTGTGTTGTGATGGCTGTGATGGTTGTGATGGATGTGTTGTGATGGTTGTGATGGCTGTGTTGTGATGGTTGTGATGGCTGTGTTGTGATGGTTGTGATGGCTGTGATGGTTGTGATGGATGTGTTGTGATGGCTGTGATGGTTGTGATGGATGTGATGGTTGTGATGGATGTGATGGCTGTGATGGTTGTGATGGCTGTCACTGGTTTCCACCACGAAATAACAAAACAGCCTGTTTTGAGCAGCAAATGTTTAACAGGTGCGACCGCGACGCTGGTATTGAGTGTGTGTGTGTGTGTGTGTGTGTGTGTGTGTGTGTGTGTGTGTGTGTGTGTGTGAGTCATCCCTGTAAAGGAAGTACCACAGAGGAGGACTTTGCCAGCTCTTTACATTTCTGTCAGGTTTATTGGCATCGCTGCTAGATGCCAATAAACCTGTTCTGAGTTTGGACAGTGAGATCAAGATGGAGGCGGAGATGGAATGTGGGCGTGGCCAGAGCAAACTAAGGGGGAGGAGTCACTGTATGTCTCTTGTTTGTGTTATAGTTGGTGTGCAGCTTCGCCTTATTAGTCACATATCTATTTTTATTATCGTGATTATCCCATTATATCCACCGCTGCTGTTATTAATAGCGGGCGTAACTTTTCCGTCATTATTCTGCAGACAGCTCTCATTACGTGAATCATCTATGTCATAAGCATTGCATGTGTTGTGACTGTGGTGTCTCTGGACCTCAGGATGCAGATTCAGCCTCACGAGGTAAACTAATACCTTCCAGCCTCACGCGGTCGTGGTAACAGCTTGTGGTCGGCGTCTTGGCTAACAGCTGAGCGACTACTGCGCACGTCTTTGTGAAGTCCTGCAGACACCAACATACATCCAAGTATCCGTCAAAACTTTAGGGTGAATTTTGCACGAATTTCCAGGAAATCGGCTGCAGAAAATGATTATTGATGCTTCCTTAGACACGTGCCATTAAACCACTGCAGAAGAAGAAGAAGAAGAAGCTGCGGTGAGAAGACGTCCAAGAAAGAGATGAAACCCAACGTGGAAAACATGAAGCAGATATGATGACGTTTGTGTTTCCTTCACGTAACAATGTGAGGAAGTCACATGACTTACACTATTCTTAGACTTATTTTGTATTAATTCACAGCGCTTTTCTTGAGTTTTTTTTGCACAAATTGAAAATAATATACGTTCCTCCCGCTGATATCGATCTTCTCATCTCTGGGAGAGGAAAGTCAATAACCGTATTTATATAAATGTGGAACTGTTTCTTTAATGATTGCCCTGAGTTCACAAAAACAAGATGCGCTCAGGCGGCCAGTGTATGTGTGTGGTTCAGTGTGTGTGTGTGTGTGTGTGTGTGTGTGTGTGTGTGTGTGTGTGTGTGTGTGTGTGTGTGTGTGTGTGCGTGTGCGTGTGTGTGGTTCAGTGGGGATTGAGGCCAGTTCCTGAATGTTTCTTGGAAAATTGTCTTTCTCTCTCACTTTATTAAAAGAGTAGAACATGTGCTGTGAACGCAACATGCACGGATAATGTGAGTATATATGTATATATATATATATATATATATATATATATATATATATATATATATATATGTATATGCAGGAACATCTCCCTCAGACTGCAGCGTTACTTTATTAACATTCTCCTGCAGTCTTCTTGCAGGTTGGGGACGAGCCTCTGGCAGCAATCGTAAAACAGCATTTACATCGGTCACAATCTCAAGGTCCCTAAAATATAGACGGCTGATTTCACAGCCAACATCTTTAGGAGGATTTCATTGTCGTGACAAACGGGTTTCATGCTCTGCCCGGCGACCGGCCATTGTTGTCTCTGAGGTGTTAAAAGCAGCCGGAGCCAGGTGCTAAATCCTCCCCGAGGAAACCGGAGCTGGAGGCGCATGCGGACGCAACGCCGGCGGCCAAGAAGGATCCTCGTCTCTTTTCATCTCTAAACACACACAGTGGATCAGAGGGTCCACTCTTTGGCAAAAACACACGAAAAAAGAAGAAAAAAAGCGTAGAGCACAGCAGAAACGCTGCTGCAATGTTAGGCCCCGCTCAAGCAAATACGCTGACCCAGATTTAGTCACACTTACTTAGCGCTGCAACACAACGGATCAATGGCTGCAGCTCAGAAGCATCCTCCTCTTCCTCATCCTCCTCCTCCTCTGTGCCTTCTGAGCACAAGTCTAATTAAAACCAGGACCGGCAAGCGGAGAGAAAAACATATTATTTGCACTAAATTAGTTTTTTTCTTCAGACTGAATACCTGAGAAGGAGCACAATGCGTTTCCTGCAGCAACGCTCACCTTTATGATGCAATACTTTAATTATATTTATGTCTGTTTGTTCCTTCCGTACAGAACGTACAGAGCCGGTTTTAAGATGAAGGTCACGGCCTCCTCATCGCTTTACATCCCTTTTTCATTTTCATTTCCATCGCTTTTTCTACACAAATGGAAAATAATAAGTAATAATAAAGTAATAAACAAACGAGACCTGTTGTTGGGAGCCAGGCTAGCTGCCAGTCTTTATGCTAAGCTAGGCTAACCACCTCCGGACTCCAGCTCCTCGGAACGGCTCCTTTAACGCTCGCTGGACGCTTCTGAGTGAGCGCTCGTGCGGTCGGGACGGAGGCCAGCTCCTGAATGATTCTTGGAAAAATATTTTTCTCACTCACTTTATAAAAATGTACGAGGAGCCCCGTCGGTAGCACATGTTCCGTGAACGTTCAGACGGAACACGTTTGGTTCTCACGTAACGTGAGAGTCACGCGAAACGGGAACGTCTCCCTCGGAGATGCAGCGGCAGTGATGGACGCGTTCTATGATGCAATGTTTTAATATCCTTCATAACACAATTTACAGAACACATTGCATAACTGTGTTCAAACTAGTGAGGCAGCGTAGATGTTTGCAGGTGATTATCGCTGCAGGATTTAGATTTAAGGTTCCCGTGCAGAAGTCCTTGTTTTGCAAGTGACGAGTCTCAAGTCATAAACATTTGCATCTGTAATTGTTTTCCTCTTAATTTTGCATGTACTGCTGTTTTAATTTAGTTTAACCGCCGTGTAGATTGCTTACGCAAACAACATCCTGTCCGTTATCCATACCTCTTATTCTATTTAGGGGCGCTGGAGCCGATCCCAGCTGACTTTGGGCGAAGGCCGGGTTCACCCTGGACCGGCCTCCAGTCTGTCCCAGGGCTCACACACATAGACAGACAACCATTCACACCGACGGACAATTTACAGCCTCCAAATAACCGGAGCTGCATGTCTTTGGCCTGTGGGAGGAAACCGGAGAACCCGGAGGGAACCCACGCTGACACGGGGAGAACATGCAAACTCCAGACCGAGGGACCGAACCCCTTTGCTGTGAGCCACTACACCACCGTGCAGTACAATACTATACTTCATAAAGTGGTATTAAATAAGTTTACTCAAGTATTGTCCCCAAATACAAACTTGAGATACTTCTACTTGAGTAGTTTGAGTGCATTTTACACGTCTATACTTTTTACTACAAGCCGCTTCTACCTCCGGTCAGTGTCACGCTGTAGCAAGCTAGCTCTGCGCTGCTAGCTCACCGCTGCTGCTGCTAGCTCCCTGCTGCTGCTGCTACTGCCCGCGTCCCCTCTGCCCAAGTCGGGTGTCGAGCCGGGGCTGGTCCCGTTACCTTCAGTGGTTGTTGGGGAGCTAGCGGAAGTTAGCGGAAAGCTAGCGGAATTAAGCGGGAAACTAGCATGAGCGCCAGCTGGCTACAGCGGGGAGCAAACGGGGACACTGACCGAAGGTAGTAGCGGCGTGTAACCCGACTTTTACGGTACTCCGTTTATACGTACAATATAATCTAAAATGTATACAAGTACAAGAAAAAAACGTGTTCATCAATCAAATATATATTACTATAAATCTTTTTTTAGACAATGTTGAGGACTGTCAGTTGGACAAAACAAACACTGTGAAGGTGTTACTTCAGAGTTTGTTTTTCCCAGTGTGAAAACACACAGTAATACTTCACTCGAGGTGTTAATCCTGACGTCTCACACACAAACACATTCACAGCGACCCGACAACACGACGAGTGTTTCTGAGCCGATCCAGACGGCCGGCGCGTTACGGAAACTTTCCACGTCTCCCCGACACGTCCACGCGGTTAGCAACGCCAGCTCCGGGTGAGGAGTCGTACCTGCGCTCCGAAAACATGGGGGAAACTTTTTCCGCCACCTCATTTTCATTTAATAAGCGATACTTGTTAAATTCATCAAAAAACAACTGGAACCTGGAGCAGCTCTTGAGACTCCGAGGAGGGAAGAGGACGCCAGGTTTCACACCGAGTGTGTGTTCTGGCTCAGAGCGGCACGAGACGCCTCCAGGGCCGGAGGTCTGAGGAGAGAGGATAATCTACTTTTCATGTCCGACTCTCACACACACACACACACACACACACACACACACACACACACACACACACACACACACACACACACACACCAGCTTCTCGCGCCGTGCTTTACATCTTTCCCTTTTTGTCTCCTCTGTCTTTGATGTTTCTTGCGGCGCCTGCAAATTAATATTCCACGAATGCTCGAGCTCATTCAACAAAAAGAGATGCGTTGCATTCCTTGTGAGTGAGTAGGAGGGTGAGACGGGGTGAGACGGGGTGAGGGTGAGACGGGGTGAGGGTGTTGCCACCCCGCTGACCGCGAGCACTACTCTAAATAAAAAGTACACCCCCACCTCATCCATCCTCTATCTATCCACTCTGACTGGCTCAAGACCAGCCGACTCACAGCTAGTCAGTGTCATGTGCACACACACACACACACACACACACACGCACACGCACACGCACGCACACACGCACACGCACACACGCACAATCCACTGGGCTCCCCTCTGGGGACCATTAGGGGAAAGTCAAGCTCGGCAACAAATGGCGGAGGGGATTTCCGGGCGGGGCGGCAGACGTGCGACAGCAGTGGCGGTGGCGCCCGGGCCGAGTCACGAACCCAGAGGAGGGCGTGCGGCGCCGCGGGGCGTCGCGGGGCGCCTGTCACGACTCAACGGCTGAGCGGTCTGGACATCGGCCCCCGGACGCCTGTCATCCCCGCTCCGTGCATATGCTCGGCAGCATGCTGCGACCGTCTCAGAGGGCGTCGGAGGCGTGGAGGAGCTCGCCGTGATTAGCGTGATTAGCTAAGTCCAGCGCTGCGAGTGGGCTTCGGTCCAGACAGCTAGTCTCAGCAAGAAGATCAACTCTTTTTTTAATCTTTTCTCTCTGCTCCCATGTAGAAATGTTAATGAGAGCCGGAGCGAAATATCTTTGACTGTCATGACAGTTAAGATCAAAAGAGTCCGGATCAAAAAGAGAGTAAACGTGTGACATTTACACGTTTGATTGACAACGCGCTGCGAGGCCAGTGGCTCCTCTGCAGCGCACACCGGTCACATGCAGGGGAAGAAAGATGTATTGAACACTACAGACGGACTAATATGCCTTTCACAATACGTACAAAAATATGTAATATTTCAGATCGGCCAAGTTTGTGAATTCAATAAAAGAAATGA
>NC_136590.1:44983291-45073291 GCF_910589615.1 Taurulus bubalis
ATCAGTCACAAAGACTGAGGCTCAAAGCTGCAGCGCTGGAATTAAACTAAGTATTTACTCATGTACTCATTCCGGGACCTTCCACTGTGATCAACTTGACTTGTCGTACTATATTTGTATCTGTTGTCTCCTGTAATGTGTGTTTACATCTAGTATTTTATACTGATTCATTAATGTGCTTGGTCCCTATTAAATACATAAAAAAAACTTTAGTTGTGCTATAAATTAAGATTTCTGCACACAATACATTTATTTTAGTTAACAAATATGTTGTGTCAACATTACACTCCCCAATTATACAAGTACAGCTGAAATTATTGAAAAATTAATATATTGATCAAAAATGTAAAGGCAAGAATTTTGATAATATGACATTTATATTTAAAATAATTTAATGGTTCTAGATTTTCTGCTTTTTCTTTTAATAATGTTAATAATGTAAATGTATTAGTAATAGTGTTAATGTATTAGTAATAATGGTATTATGTTAATGTATTAGTAATAATGGTAATTATGTCAATGTTAAAGTTTTATTCTTTAATAATCTGCTATTTACGATCAGCTGAATAAAGTTCTTCTTCTTCTTTTTCTTCTTCTTCCTCTTCTTCTTTGTAATTGGTTGTACTTCTCTATAAACCTCCTCATGCGTTACTCTTTTGGGTTCAGAGTTGATCTGCAGCTGAAACACGTCTCAGATCTTTATTCTGCTCCAACAACTCAAACCGAAAAGGGAATCTGACCTTTGCCCTCGTGGACGTGAGCTCTGCTCTAATCTCCCTCTGGACGCGAGGAGACGCTTCATCCACTGAGGTCGACCCGCTACGGCCTCGCCTTCCTCTAAAGCCACGTATTACTGTTCTAATACCACTTAAATTACTACTACTACTACTACTACTGCTGCTACTGTTACTGCTACTACTGCTACTACTACTGCTACTACTACTACTACTACTGCTACTGCTACTACTAATACTGCTACTGCTGCTGTTACTGCTACTGTTACTGCTACTGCTACTACTACTACTGCTACTGCTACTGCCACTGTTACTGCTACTACTACTGCTACTAAAAACTGCAGTTATTAAACCACTCCTAAAGAAGGCTAGTTTAGACCCCGGAAAAATTATAGGCCAATATCAAACCTCCCATTTTAAGTAAAATAATGGAAAAAGTGTTTTTTCAAAAGCTGAACAACTTCTTGGCTGAATGTTTTGATGTCTTCCAGTCCGTCTTTCGTCAGCACCACAGTACTGAAACTGCTCTTGTTAAGGTTTTCAACGACATCCACTTAAACACGGACAGTGGCAAAACTTCAGTCTTAGTGTTACTACTTGAAGGACCGACAATACTTTGTGTCGGTAGCTAAGTACACATCAGAGCTGACTAGGATGACATGTGGTGTTCCCCAAGGCTCAATACTGGGGCCTCTTCTGTTCAACATCTAAATGCTTCCACTGGCTCAGGTTATGAAAAACAACAAAGTCTGTTATCATAATTATGCAGATGACACACAACTCTACATAACTATATCACCAGGGGACTATAGTCCCATACAAGAGCTGTGTAACATAACTATAGCACCAGGGGACTATAGTCCCATACAAGAGCTGTGTAACATAACTATATCACCGGGGGACTATAGTCCCATACAAGGGGTGGCTAAATTCATTGAATAAATCAACAACTGGATGTGCCAGACTTTTCTTCAATTAAATCAAGATAAACAGAAGTCATTGTTTTGGGTCCCAAGGATGCATGATTGAAAGTCAGCGCTCAGCTTCAATCACTGATGTTAAAAACCTCAAACCAAGCCAGAAATCTAGGTGTAGTTATGGATTCAGACCTCAACCTGAACAGCCATATCAAGACAACTACAAAATCAGCCTACCATCACCTGAAGAATATATCAATAGTTAGAGGACTTATGTCTCAACAGGATTTGGAGAAACCTGTCCATGTATTTATCTTTAGTAGACTTTACTACTTTAACGGTGTGTTCACAGGCCTCCGTAAAAAGCTTGAGTCCTCACTAAGACCAGGAAAGTGGATCACATCACTCAAGTTCTGAGGTCTTTGCTCTGGTTTCCTGTCCAACAAAGAATTGACTTTAAAATCCTGCTGGTTTATAAAGCACTGAATGGTTTAGGGCATAAATACATGTGTAATACCTTATGACCCATCTGACCCCTCAGGTGGTCTGGGACTGGTCTACCTTATGACCCATCTGACCCCTCAGGTGGTCTGGGACTGGTCTAACTTATGAACCATCTGACCCCTGAAGTGGTCTGGGACTGGTCTACCTTATGACCCATCCTGACCCCTCAGGTGGTCTGGGACTGGTCTAACTTATGAACCATCTGACCCCTCAGGTGGTCTGGGACTGGTCTACCTTATGACCCATCTGACCCCTCAGGTGGTCTGGGACTGGTCTAACTTATGAACCATCTGACCCCTCAGGTGGTCTGGGACTGGTCTACCTTATGACCCATCTGACCCCTCAGGTGGTCTGGGACTGGTCTACCTTATGAACCATCTGACCCCTCAGGTGGTCTGGGACTGGTCTACCTTATGAACCATCTGACCCCTCAGGTGGTCTGGGACTGGTCTACCTTATGAACCATCTGACCCCTCAGGTGGTCTGGGACTGGTCTACCTTATGACCCATCTGACCCCTCAAGTGGTCTGGGACTGGTCTACCTTATGACCCATCTGACCCCTCAAGTGGTCTGGGACTGGTCTACCTTATGAACCATCCAACCCCTCAGGTGGTCTGGGACTGGTCTACCTTATGAACCATCCAACCCCTCAGGTGGTCTGGGACTGGTCTACTTTCTGTTCCAAGAGTCAGAACTAAACACGGAGAAGCAGCGTCAGCTTTTCTGCTCCTCATATCTGGAACAAGGTTCCTGAAAGACCCTCAGAGACCCTCAGCTCCCTAAATAGATCCAGAAAGAATACTTTTCTGTTTGCTGTTGTCTTTAATTGAACCAGATTCAAGGATATTAATTAATTTCTGCATCTCACTACTGCATTTTATTATATTTTTTGCTTTTTGGCTGTTTTTAATGTTTTAATGAATGTTCTTAATTGTTTTTAAATCTTGTTTTGTTCTGCATTATGTTTTAATGCTTTTATGGGAAGCACTTTGAATCGCCTTGTTGTTGAAATGTGCTATACAAATAAACTTGCCTTGCCTACTACTACTACTACTACTACTACTACTGCTAGTACTGCTACTACTACTACTACTACTACTACTACTACTGCTAGTACTGCTACTACTACTACTACTACTACTACTACTACTACTACTAGTACTGCTACTACTACTACTACTACTACTACTACTACTACTAATGCTAGTACTACTACTACTACTACTACTGCCTCCTCTGTCTTCCGATACATTACTCAGAGTAGCACTGAGCTCTTTTTTTTGTCTTTCCATATTCTCGTTTTATATTCTCCATTTAAAATATATATATATATATATATATATATATATATATATATATATATATATATATATATATATATATATATATATAGATATGGCCTTCCTTTTCATCTGAACGTATTGACTGTGGTCTTTCGGAGCGGTGTCGTCTAATAAAAGAGGGTTTGTGTAATAATAAAACAAAGCTTGAAGCTAGATGAAGTGGATCAGCTGTTTACACCGGCAGCGTACAGGAACAGGGGGGATTGATGGCAACCTCGTCCTCTGGTGGCGGAGAATAAGTCACCAGTGAGATGGAGCGCAGAATAACCGCTCGCTCTGCTTCTGCACATTCTGTGGCTGCACTGTTTTGTCTTGTGAAGCAATTTTTGGGGAATTTTACAGGCTTTTCAACACCTCCGTGAGACATGCAACGTCTAAACCGCAATAAAAAACCTGAAAAAGGTTTTCCTATAAAGACGGATAATATCCCACATGTGCTGCTGGTTAAAAAGAACGTCGAGGAACATACGTTTACGTTTAAGTACTGTAATGTTTTCATTGTTTGCCACTTTATTCTACATTTCAAAGTGAAGTATTGCACATTTTACTGCACTCCATGTATCCCACAGCTGTAGTTAATGAACATATTTTAAATGGTACATAAAAACACACGTGTTTCCACCCATCAGCTCCTCCACCAAGCTCCATCCGACCCATTTGTGGCGTATATTGTTATTGTTGTGAGCAGCTTTGTCCTCAGCGTAACTTAATGCGAACAAGCGGCTGCTTTCAGCTCCAAGTGGTGAATAAAAAAACTCTGAAGAGAACTCAGTGAGCTCACCGTGTTTTTATACCTTTGACAATGTGGCTTTTAGCGACTGAAGCGACGGCAAACATCTTCAATAAGCGCTCCTCTGACCTCATCGGTGAAAAATATGAAATATTCAATAAGGATGAATAATAAACGCTGACTAAAAATACACCTTGGAGTCAAAGCTTCATTTGGGGATGATATCATGGGGGATTCCAGCGCTCAGGAAGGATTCGGGCCTGAATCTCATAACGTAAACACCTTTTCTCTCCAGTGTTGACCTGCTGGAGTCAGCTGATGGGAGGTCTCTTTTAGGCTTTTAGGCTGCGCTTGAATGGAGATTACGTTAATCCTGAACCTTGCAGTGTCAAATTACTGGTGAGCTGAATTATATCCCCGTCTCTCTCTCTCTCTCTCTCTCTCTCTCTCTCTCTCTCTCTCTCTCTCTCTCTCTCTCTCTCTCTCTCTCTCTCTTCCCTCAGGGTCCTGTGGGGGTTTCACCCTTTAAATGACCAAGAAACACGTGAGCGTTCATCTCCTAAATGTACTGAATTCTGTTTACTGTGTTTGTTGTATCACGTTTTATCTTATCTTGATATCAATACCTGGGTTTATTCATCTGATACCAATGTTTGATACATAATCTTCATGCCTCACTGTGTGGAAGAGTAAACACAAACCACAGCCGAGGCTGTTAGTGATGTCGTTATATTTACAGAGAGAATGCAGCTTTAACACATGAAGCATAGACTTCTATACAACCAAAGGAGTCAACCCCTGGTGGTCAGTAGAGAGAATGCAGCTTTAAAACACGAAGCATAGACTTCTATACAACCAGAAGAGTCACCCACTGATGGACATTAGAGAGAATGCAGCTTTAACAGATGAAGCATAGGCTTCTATACAACCAGAGGAGTCGCCCCCTGGTGGTCAGTAGAGAGAATGCAGCTTTAACACATGCAACATATACTTCTATACAACCAGAGGAGTCATCCCCTGATGGACATTAGAGAGAATGCATCTTCACTCGTCACTCGTCAGAACCGGAGGTTCGCCCCCTGTGTGTTGTCGTAAACCAAATTTATATGTGATCATGGAACTAAATGAAAAGTAATTTGATCCCCAAAGTCAGTAGGATTCTTCCTCTGGGGACCATGATTGTCTGAACAAAATGTCAGGACAATCCATGCTCAACAGCTGTTGAGATGTGGGGAAACAAAGAAGAAAACATTTGAGAACAGATTCCTCCTCAGGAGAGAACGCCAGTAATTCACCGAGCAGATCTGTTCGCTGCAGCAATTAACTTCCAGTTGTACTTTGAAGAGTTCAGAAACTGTGGTGCAGAGGAGTTCAGAGAGAGTTTGACACCAGAGCAGAAGTATAAACCACTTCCACCGCCAAATATCTGAACTCTGAAACTTCGACAGAAACCCGGCATGTCGAAACGGGTCCCATAGTTTGTCTCTTTGGCTCAGATCAAGTGTTACGAGTACTGACTGGTAGTGAAACATTTTTAAACAAACATCCGTTTATTCATGTCCCGCTTTGATTGTTTTAACAGACTTAGGCAGCAGCGGTTTACACCTCATTTTGTAACATCATCCCATCTTCCTCTTCCCATTTAAGCCCCGACACAACACTCCTCACAGCGGGCGCTCCTTTCTTCTTCCTCTCCGCCGTATTATCTGCAGCAGTCCTACTTTGTGTACTCGCGTTGTCTTTTCTACACTTTTCTCTCGCTAATTTGTATGCTCATGCTAATTTATTTTTGTGTACGCAATTACATAAACAGGATTCTGCCCAGGGGGAAGACGAGCGAGGGGAGGGAGGGATGGAGGGTGAAATCAAATTAAATCAGTCTTTTTGTACTCTATTGTTTCTTGCTCAGCTGCAGGAGCCTGACAGGGCGGACTTACTGGTGGTGTTGTATCTGACGCCGTAGAACATCTCCGGACAGGGCCGCGACACCATCTGGCCGGTGCTGCTCCTGGGCCAGCAGGTGCCGATGCCGTCGATGGAGGTGTCGCAGTAGAGTCCCGAGCCTGCGGCGAGAAGGACAGCGAGTCAGACACAATTCTGACAACGCTCCAACGGCGCTGGCATTACAGCGTGCGGTTGGAACAATGCGTTTTGGTGCACGGGAGTTAATGATCACTCCTGAGTGTTGTCTCCGAATCTATTTCCAGCATTGTCTTTGATGTTTGCCGTCTATAATCTGAGTGCAGATCTCACTGGTTTCTCTCCCGGGGTATCCCACGAGAAGCTCTGCTTTGTAGTTTTTGCATTGAATCGGTTTCACACATTGTAGGACTCACCGCTCCACTGGCCCGTGGCGTTGCTCAGGGTTTGGTTCCAGGAGGAGGCCAGCGACTGTACTGCAAATCCAGAGGGAAAGACATCCGTCAATAACCTCAATCTGTGTTTGCACACTGCAGAAGATGGGCTATGGAAATCTCATTACATTCAGCTTAACGGCGTCAAAGGGCAACGGTAAACACTGGTGACAGACCTTTCCTCCGGCAATAATGGGACGCTCGCAGCAAATATGAATGTAGACGCGCCCCGGGGGTAAGGCTATTATTTCTGCAATAACTCAAGAAGATTTAGATTATTTTTTTAAAGATCCAGGAATAAGGATGTTCTGCGAGGGCAGAGTTGACACTTCAGTCTAACGGATTTTCTTAAAGCAAGGGTTTTTTGTGGTGAGAAAAAAAAATAATGAAAGAAAGATAAATGGTGCCCACAAGGAATATGCTTGTCAATTTAACGAATATTTCAGTTTTATTGACAAAAGACTTTGTCTGTTGTGAACCTCAACCAACTTCAACAACTAGACAACATTTAACAGCGTCACTCCTAAACTTTATTTTAAGATCAATGTTGGGCAGCAACTGTGGGGAAGGTTGGCGGCAGTGTTCCCTCTAAGGTTGGCGGCAGTGTTCCCTCTGGCCTGCGCGGCCAGTCGAAGTGGCCGCGCAATAGATTTTTCAGACCGTACAAACGTTTTTTTTTCAGGGGTTAAAAATATTTTTTGCGCCAGTGTTTCTGAGATAGGAGTGAGCCATCTCCGCAATAATAAGATCTTTGATGTGACGTGTCGAGTCTTCTTGGCCAATCAGCGTCCCGTTTCTCGACATGCGCTCTCTGTACCTCAGCTAGCGCTCTGCCTCCGTTAGCACCCCCCACCCCCACTGCCCTCCTCCGGGCGCCAGGAGTGAAGCTCGCCCAGAGCGCCACATGAGCTCGGGCCGGCGCTGTTTAGGCTCCTCTTGGCGGGCCCTGCTCCAGCAGCTATAGGCCTCCATGGTGAAAAGAAAGCAGAGCAGGCGCCCCAGAAAAAGGTCTGCCTAACGTTCAACATGAGTGGCTAGATGAAATAGTCCAAACTGACACAGGTAGGATGAAACTTTCAGACGTATTTAAATATGAAGAATATGAAGTTATAAAATTGTTTATATAGGCTACCTTTAGGAAAAATGACACCATGTCAATGTAATAGGCCTATAATTATTGTTAAGCACTTCATTAGCATTTTTCTTTCAATGCAGTTCCACTTAAATGTTGTACCTGCTGAGAAATGACTAAACACCTTTGATACTTTTATATTTATATATATATATATATATATATATATATATATATATATATATATATATATATATATATATATATATATATATATATATATAATTATCAGTCATAACCAGTGAACCAGTCATAACCTCCCCTTATTGAAGTTCAACAAAGATCCTTTAAGTTCAACTAAACTGACTGGTAAAACACCATCATTAAAATGTTCCCAAAGTCCAGCCATTATAAAGGATATTGAATAAATATCAACCTTGTATACATATTGATGCATTTGCTGTCATCTCTTAGAATCCCCTATGGCTAACCAGGCTTGTGGTCATTTTCGGCAGGTGTGGTTGAGAATTGCTCACAGTGCTGAAATCTGCGCTCAGAAAAAAAATGTTTTGCTCAGTGCTGAAAAAAATTAGAGGGAACATTGGTTGGCGGGTTACGTTCTGCTCAGGGTGGTTGTCATGACGGCCGTTACATTGTTACATATTGTTACGATGTGTTGTGTTACGTTGTATTGTTACGATGTGTTGTGTTACATTGTATTGTTACGATGTGTTGTGTTACGTTGCATTATTACGTTGTGTTGTTACGATGTGTTATGTTGCGTTATGTTACGTTGTTGTTATGTTGTATTGTTACGTTGTGTTGTGCTGTTGTATTGTTGCATTGTGTTGTTACATTGCATTGTTGAGTTGTCATGTGACGTTGTTACATTATTATTTTAACAGTAACCGTGTTTTTAACAGTAGTTTTGTTGCTGAACCCGTTGCACGGCGTTAACCATGTGGCATTGTGACGTGTGTGTTACTGCAGTGTGCGTTACTTTAGTGATACGAGGCTAATTTTAAAAAGCACCTATGAGACTTACAAATTCCAAAACGTCGACATCGAGCGTATCCTGTGGTTTGCAGAAACTTTTCTGTTGACTGAGTTCATTTATCGGCTTCTTCACAGCTGAACAACTCCTCTGTGAGAAGTTGTTGCTTTCTTTTTTATTTATTTCATTTAGCTGACGCTTTTATCCAAAGTGACTTACATTTTTGCTCTATACTCCGTAGACACAGCAACGGGGAGTTTTATATTATTATTGCAAACAGAATATTTTCAAAATATTTTCCAGGGGTTCTGGGCCTTTTTGTTTTATAATCTTGATCTTTGACATTTCATTGACATGAGCTGGAGCCGAACATGACATTTAACATTTAACATCGTGCCGAGTCATCTCTGAGAAATGTGACAGCTTAATAACACAGCACATTGTTATCATGGACCTCATCTTCATCAGCATTAAACCCTGGAGGCAAATAACAAGACGATCAATCCTGTGTGTGTGTGTGTGCGTGTGTGTGTGTGTGTGTGTGTGTGTGCGTGAGCGACTGAAGAGACTTACGTGAGACATTTCCCGACAGCATGAGCAGAGCTTCACACGTCAGGTCTGCCAGAGAGCCGGCAGGCAGGAGGCTGACGATGAACCACACCTGGAAGAGGAGAAGAGAACCACGGATCAAACGTGGAATCCAACTGAAAGACCCGCGGCGCCTTTGAGCAGACGACGATGATGATGATGCATTAAACAACTTCTCTCCACTAATTTGTAGAGCGCCCCTCCTCCTGTCAACACTCTTTCCTTTTTACTGGACTTTACAGATACAATAAAACATTGAGGTCAAGCAGTTATTTGCCTTCCTGGAGGGGCTGCAGTGCTGAAGCCACTTTAATTCATGGTTGCAGACGTCACATGTGTGCAAAGGGTTGGGCATTAAATATTGTTTCATAATTCAGAGGGTTATGTGCATGTGTCTGCTGGGTCTCATGTGACATACGTGACAGCTTGTGTTTTGCCGTAACGGAGCGTCTGCTGCTTTGCCGCTGACGACACAAGGTGAGAACCTGCTCGTGTCACATGTTGTGTCACGTGACACAGTTCATGCTGCCGCCGCGCCGGATGTCTCGTGCCGCATGTCTCGTGCCGCATGTTCCTCTCGTGCCGCGTGGACGCCGGTCTAGTTTGTGTTTCTCCGCCTGGCCTTTCTCCCGCTGACCCCGCATGTCGCTGCGGATGTCCTCGAGTAACGGAACCCGCGGACGCCGCAGGGCGCCACCCACAGCAACCGCCTCACTCCTCCCCCTTTTTCGGGTGTCACGGGCGGGTCAGAGAGCTACGGTGGCCTCCTGGGTGGCTCCCTGCGAGCTCGGGGGTTTGGGTTTGTCCGCTCTGGGCTCCTGTAGAAACATGGCGGTTCCGTCACGTTTAGGCACGACATGGATGTTGATGAAGACACGCGTGTTTTGGTTTTAGCACACGCACACACGAGGACGAGGGACACAAGTCGTGTTTTGAGGGGAGTATCCCTTTAAATACATCACCGCAAAAACCCCTCTAAATCGACTGTGATATAAATGTGAGGTCATCTCGACTCCCTGTGAAGACACTATGGAGATTTAAACTGCTCATGAAACACTGAGTGTCAGGTTATTATACAATAAGGAATAATTTGAATTATTGTATATTTGTATATGTGTGTCATTGAATGTGTTAAAAGGACATTGGGAGCTGATGGCAACAGCAGTGTGTGTGTGTGTGTGTGTGTGTGTGTGTGTGTGTGTGTGTGTGTGTGTGTGTCACGTCATGCAAACTGTTCCTGCAGCAGATGTTTGAGCTGCTTGGCCGCTTCACGCTCACTGAGTCTTGGCCAGGTATCAGAGTCCGTCACCTGCTGTGCTCCTGCTGCTCCTCCTCTTCCTCCTCCTCCTCTTCCTCCTCTTCCTCCTCCTCCTGCTACTCCCACATAATTACAGCGCGACAACGTGACTGACAGCCAGCGGGGAACCAGCCTGCACTTAATCAGCGGGGCGTCTCTCCATTTAAACACGACTACGTGTGACAGATCCTTTCTTTCTGATGTGTCGTAGTAAACTAAATGTTTTCATGATATCTTATTTCTTTCACATGTATCTTCTTCTGTGTTAGCATCTTTACATGAACAACGTGCTACAGAACTAATAGTGTTGGTTTTGGCCTCGCGTGACACAGCTTTACCTCCGTGGTGTGAAATAAAGCACCGCCCTGGTCGCTATCGGACAATATTCAGTGAAAGCGCTCTGGAGGTCAGCAGACTCTGAGGCCGCATGAGGGGAGCTAACATGGACATAGCATCGTAGTGACGCCGCATGAGGGAGCTAACGTGGACATTGCATCGTAGTGACGCCGCATGAGGGGAGCTAACGTGGACATAGCATCGTAGTGACGCCGCATGAGGGGAGCTAACGTGGACATAGCATCGTAGTGACGCCGCATGAGGGAGCTAACGTGGACATTGCATCGTAGTGACGCCGCATGAGGGGAGCTAACGTGGACATAGCATCGTAGTGACGCCGCATGAGGGGAGCTAACGTGGACATAGCATCGTAGTGACGCCGCACGAGGGGAGCTAACGTGGACATAGCATCGTAGTGACGCCACATGAAGGGAGCTAACGTGGACATAGCATCGTAGTGACGCCGCATGAGGGGAGCTAACATGGACATAGCATCGTAGTGACGCCGCATGAGGGAGCTAACGTGGACATAGCATCGTAGTGACGCCGCATGAGGGGAGCTAACGTGGACATAGCATCGTAGTGACGCCGCATGAGGGGAGCTAACGTGGACATAGCATCGTAGTGACGCCGCACGAGGGGAGCTAACGTGGACATAGCATCGTAGTGACGCCACATGAAGGGAGCTAACGTGGACATAGCATCGTAGTGACGCCGCATGAGGGGAGCTAACGTGGACATAGCATCGTAGTGACACCGCATGAGGGGAGCTAACGTGGACATAGCATCGTAGTGACGCCGCATGAGGGGAGCTAACGTGGACATAGCATTGGAGTAAAGCTCATTGAACCGTTGTCCGCGGTCGTTTAGTCGTACAAAAGAAAATGGGGATCGTCCGAAGGGTCGCAGAGCTAGTTAGCTCGGAAGAATTAGCTAGTTAGCTCGGTAGCAATAGCTTGTTAGCTCGGTAGCATTAGCTTGTCCTTCTCTGAAGCGGAGGAAAGCTTTAACGCTACGCTGGTGACCGAAAATGAGCCGGATGGCACGTTGCAAGGTCGCGTTAAAGCGCTAAAGCGCTAAAACGCTAAAGCGTTAACACGTTAAAGTGTTAAAGCGTTAGAGCATTAGAGCGTTAAACTTCCCTCAGGTCCGGTCAGCTCATGTGGAAGTCGTCCCTCTCCAACGCTTCACATGGAAATGTTGATTTAAATGGGAATATCTATTGTTTCTATTCTATGTCTGTTCTGTTTCTAAGTGTGTAACTTCCTCCCGTCAGCTCTCTGAGGCTTTTAATATGTAATTAAGCGACTAATCTATTGTTTCCTAATCATTTGAACTGTGTATTTTTAAGCAGATAACCAGAATAGACGACTATAACAAAGTAAAAGGATTGCGTTTAGACTTCAGGACGAGCAGAATCAGCACAAACGTGACCGTGGACCGCCTGAAGCGGCACGGGATCCGTGATACACAACCATAAAGACATAATGTCATAGGATTCAAATATTGTGTTTCCTCCACGATGTTCAGTTCCCGTCAGAGAGACTTAAACCTATGGACGTAATCACGTTTCTTTTCCTCCTTCATGACACAACTCCCAGAGCAGCTGAGAACCGGTGAAGCAGCTTAAAGACATAAAGCTGCATATTGTTGCCTTTTAATATTTGTCGCAGCCAACCAGCAGCCGGCCTGAGGAGTGTGTTCACCACAGAATGTCACAGCAGACGCAAAGCAAACACTCAGGAGCAAGAAGATGATTTATCTCCTTGTTAAAGCGTTAAAGCGTTAAAGCTACACGCCGGGCTGAACTTCTCTGTGATTTAATAAAAGGGAGATTTCATCTCACTGAACGATTTATCACCATTTATAATCTGATCATGTTTTGCATGAAAAGCAATCTGCAAAAATGTAACACGATACATGCAGTGAAGGAAAAAATACAATATTTAAGCATATTTTAAAAGGTGCTTATACTTCACTTGAGTATTTCTATGTAATACTGCTTTAAACGTCTACTTCTACATTTCATTTTACTGCATTTATCTGACCATAACGGTCTTACTGATTCAGTGTTACGAGGTGTATTTTGATGCCTAAATATTTTCGACTCAAGTAAATATTTGAATGCATGACAAGAGTATTTGCACACTGAGTACTTCTTTCTACAGCACTGATAAACTCAGGAGAAGTATCTGAACACATAGTAGTTTTCATGCACTGGTCAGTTTAGAGTCTTCTGCAGAGAAAACATCCAAAATGCACATTTAGATGTTTATTGTATTACTTTGCCTCTAAGCGTCTGCAGGTTTCTCCATTTCTCTTTCATTCATAAACATATTCTGGAGCTTTCTACACAGGGATGTTTGTTCTCACGGCATGCAGAGCCTCATTTATACACATTTATTAATAAAAACATGGAGGAAATTGATCTGTTGACAGTATTTTCTGATTTATGGACTGAAACAACCAGATATTAAAAGTTCTCTCCATATGAAACTTTGACTCTGATAATATCCACACAGTGAAACAGTCATTTTGAACCTGGACTCCATGACTGTTGAGCATATATTTATTATAATAACGACTCGTTTGCATGATTGAACAAGATTAGATAATTGTCTGAACGTCATCAATCAACTATGAGTTTCATGTTCGAGTAATACTTCCATCATAAGTACCTCAGTGAAGAGAACAAGTACTCCGTTACTCTGAGTCTAACCCAACAATAGACGCGAATAGCACCAGCAGGTTTCCTTTCAGGGTTCACATCCCCGCGCAGTGATTCACCAGAAGCATCAGCAGCCGCTCGTGACTCATCTCATCTCGGGGAAGCTTTCGAGAGTTGAGAATGTTAATTGGACTTTTTTCTTTCTGGGATTCAGAACACTGAGAACCGGAAGTGAGAGGAGTGCATTAACACTTTAAATCTCCAGTGTCCCAAATCCGAGTTTTTCTTCTTCTCAGCATCAGCATCTGTGCTCCAGTCCCAACAATAAAGGGAACCAGGGAGGGTTCGTGTCCCCGGGGATCCTTTTCTCATGCCATCTGAACCCGAACCCCGGGCTCGTGTTCCAGTGCGCGCGCGTAAACACGCAGCGGCGCTAACGTGATAATATGAGGCAGATTGTTGTTAAAGAAAATACTGGGAGGAAAAAAAGTCTGGATCACTGCCAGAGCTTTCAGTCCATTTAATGGATCATCTTTTTTCTTTTTACTAGCTGCGAGAGACGATATCCAGAAGTGGCATCTGGATGAGGACATGTGTCACATCCCCTCGCATCAATATTACACTTCAATAAGAGAGTTTTTAAAGATAGTGTAATGTAAATGTCCAAACCCGGATGCGAGGGTCCAGAAACAGAAAGAAGAGAACTCACCTCGAGCAGACAGAAGCCTTTGCGACGCATTTCCACCTTTTATGTTTCACATAGTGGTCACGTCTCCTTGGGACTCCGTTTATCCACAGAGACTCACTCAAAAATAAAGAAAAAAGTCGCACAGCTTCTTGACGGTGTCCAAAAAGGAAAAAAAAGAAGATGAAGATGCTTAGATGTCACCAGAGCGCGAGGCGCGTGTCCCTCAGAGGTGTCATAGTCCGGTGCGTGAGGAGGATCCCTCCAGGTGTCCTCTCCTCTCCTCCAGGCTTCTCTCTGCGCTCAGCTCGCTGCGTCACTTTGCGTTACGCGGACTGGAAACAGGATCCAGCGTGGAGCGCCGCGCGCAGCGTCAGGACTCTGCCGCACCGCTCCCCGCTGCTGGGGCCGGACCAACACGAAGAACTCCCTTTGCTGGCACGCGCTGCTCCGCAGGTTACGCCGTCGTGTTCCTCCTCCTCCTCCTCCTCTTCCTCGCTCCTCATCCCGCGCGGAGCCGCCGTGGTGCGTTCAGCGCCGCCCACTTTGTGCCACTTCAACCCGGAGAGGAGACCTCGGAGTTAATTATGCAACGACAGCTCTCCGCTGTCCCGGATCCTAATCTGTAATCCCGCTGCAATCGAGACGGCGGTGCTTTGAGGAAAGTAGATTTTAGGGAAATAAAGGCATTACTGAGGAGAAGCTGATCCAGGACTAGAACCCTTTAACACGGACCCGGTCTGACTGAGTCGGTGCCAGACTCTGAGTTCACAGATGCGTCTGACAGATGGTCTCAGAGTTCATCTCCCCGGGGCCTTTAGGAACACACACGTGCACACGTGTTCATGAAACATGCTCTTTAAAAGAAATGTGTTCCATCAATCAACCAATCAATCAACCAATCAACCGATCAGTGGACAGAGGATCCTCATGGGGTCCATCATTGCACATAATAGCTTATACAATGCTTAAAGGTGTCAGAAAGATTAAGATGTATTGAAAAATCACCTTTCATTATTGACTTCTCTCTGTTTAAATGAGCACTAACTGCTTTTCTTTTGGCCACACGGGGGCAGCAGAAACAAGTTGAAGCACAGCGCTGACATATCTTCACCTTTTTAGGTTGACATGCAGCAAACAGTCACTTATTAGCACATCACAGTGTGTTTGTGTGCTGAACATCTCTGTAGCTGCTAAAAGCGCCACAAGGTTCAGCGCTGGTCTCTGACTGAGTCGGTCTGCTGAAAACGACTCAACGAGAGAACCAAAACCAAAACAATGAGCTGAAAGACGCTAAAACGCTCCGTAGAGCGGAGAGGAATTATAGATATTGTTTCATGGTTCTTCACTAGCAACACATACAATGTTAGACTTTGGTCTATTGATCTATATGATCGTCACATTTGCTGTTTTTTGGAATTTCTTTGAGTTTTGGACTCTTCACATTCCGGTCCATCCCTTCAGCTTCAGATGGTTTTGGTTTTGCGTCGTCGTGGGGACTTCCTGTTATTCAGACCAGCGAGCCTCCCAGTGCACTGCACGCTCTGCACACTGCGCTGAAGCTTTCTTTAGACCCAGTGACGTGCAAACAGCATTATTCAGAAGACCCTTTAATCCAAGATGACAGCCCTGCCCCCCAAGTGTGCCGCCTTGTGAAGTGTCACTAGTGGCAAAAAGGAGGAGGCATGCACACTGCTTATTAGTGCTCCTTTAGGACACACTGTTCCTACACACACACACACACACACACACACACACACACACACACACACACACACACACACACACACACACGCCTGCGTCCTTTTAATCAAGCTGACCGGTGTCATGCCTGCTTTAGTGGAATTTGTTTTGGTCTCCATGTGGATTTTCTGTGAGGCCGGTTTCTAATCCCTGTTTTCTTCCTGCAGCTGGTGGAGTGAAGCAGACTGCAGATGACCCCCTTCCTCTTCCTCCTCCTCTTCCTCCGCCTCCTCATCCTCCTCCTCTTCCTCCTCTTCCATCTAATCCGAAACGCAATTTATCTCCAATCTAGACATGTCACATCCCCGGCTCTCCACGGCGTCGAACGTGTGTGTGTGTGTGTGTGTGTGTGTGTGTGTGTGTGTGTGTGTGTGTGTCCAGATGCACGCTCGATGACAGAGCTGCAGCCGTGTTGCACTCGGACCCCGTGAGGTCCGTTGGTTCTCTTCATGAAGACTCTGACCTGCAGACACTGACGGAGAGAAAGGAACGGGGTTTTTTTAAGTGGTGGAAAACATGTTTGAGTCAATATGGAATCAACTGACAACATTTATTTTTTTCCTGCAAGCATTTAAAAAAAAAGCAATGACTTTTTTAATAGCAAGAAAAGAGGAAGTATCTTGTGGTTCTGGTTCCTCGTGTGAGAGGATTTGCTGCTTTTCTTTGCTTCGAGTTTATTTTTATTTATTTTTTTAACCTTTAATTTAAGCAAATACTCCCATTGAGATGCAACGCTGACAACGTTTCACCCGTAAAAACACAAACTTATGAAAACAGCACAGAAATATATAATTTTACATCAAAGAAAGAAATCCCATCAGACAAATACATCAGTTTTCTAAATCTTTCATGTTCATGAAATAATTTAGATTTAAAATGTCCCTGAAAAACCTTGAAAGTGTTTTCAGCAACAAGCGGTTCTGCAGCTGCTGATATTTTGCGGCGTCAGTAGAAAACAGAGATAAGGAGTCGGCTCATTTAATTCATCCACAGAATAAAACCAATGTTCCACTCTGTGGTCGCGTGAGGAGGAAAACCCACTTCCATACGCTGTTATTATACATGTTATTGTTGGGCTGCAGTTGGAACTCGTGGTGGGTAATTTATTGTCTTTTAAGACAAATGAATTAATAAACCATGAAAACAATCCTCAAACATTTAAAAACAGACTAAAGAACCTTCTTTCCTTTGAAGCTGCAGCTAACGAACCAAGCAGAGACCTTTGATAGATGCACAGTTGTAGAATGAGAGAGAAGGATCAGCTAATGCGCCCTTAAAGAAACACGTGAACATATAAATCTTATATTCTGATACCGAACATAGATCACAGGAGGAGGAGGAGGAGGAGGAGGAGGAGGAGGAGGAAGAGGAGCAGCCAGAAGCGTCCGTTCTTCATGATTATGATTTCATGATCCTGGTCAGCTGCGAGCGCCAGCTGATGAGTGAGCATCCATTAATGATGTAACGTGACCTCATGAAGTACCGCAGGAGACACTTTCACTGAATCGTACAACCGACGGGGCTCTTTGACCTCTTTGACCTCGGCACACACAAGAGGAGCTCATGAGTAATCTGAAGGGAATATCATGATATCTGGGAAAGATCTGGGTAGAATAAGACCAGGTCTTTGTAGAATAAGACCAGATTTTGGTGAATAAGACCAGATCTTGGTGAATAAGACCAGATCTTGGTGAATAAGACCAGATCTTGGTGAATAAGACCAGATCTTGGTGAATAAGACCAGATCTTGGTGAATAAGACCAGATCTTGGTGAATAAGACCAGATCTTGGTGAATAAGATCAGGTCTTGGTGAATAAGACCAGGTCTTGGTGAATAAGACCAGATCTTGGTGAATAAGACCAGATCTTAGTGAATAAGACCAGATCTTGGTGAATAAGACCAGATCTTGGTGAATAAGACCAGATCTTGGTGAATAAGACCAGGTCTTGGTGAATAAGATCAATGGCAGTGAAATATGGCTAAAAGGTGTTTTTGGATGTGCAACTTTGATTGTCTAGATTTCAGAGGAGTAAACTCAATCTGTTGATGAAGGCCATCAGATATGGTTAAAAGCTCTACACAGTTTGACAGTTGAAAGCTCCAGAAGAAAAGCGAGTAAGAGGACCTTGAGTTGAGATTGTCTCCAAAGTCAAGAACTTTTAGGTCGACATCGACAAGACCTTCAGGTTGTTTGAACACGAGAACTGAGACAATTCAAATGACTGATGAAAACCATGTGTAATGGTAGAAAGCTCCAGATAAATGAGTAAGTGAATCTTGAGTTTGAATTATTTCCAAAGTCCAGGAATTTTAAACTGACACAGACTAGAAAGTCATGAAAGTCCTGCAGGTAGTTTGAACGTCTCCATGCTCAGCAGAGCGAACTCAATCAGCTGAGGAAGACCATGCGATACGGTCGAAAGCGCGAACACTTAGTTTTAAGCAGCTTTTCCTAAATGCATCGTACATTGTCAGCAAGAAAAGTTGCGTAATCATAAAGTAATTCATCCAATTACTGAAGCCAACTTCAAACGTCTTTTTTTCTGAGATGGGAAAAACTTGTCAAGTCACTCAGAGACGCTGACCTAGAAAACGGCATCGGCTTGAAGCGTGTGTGTGTGTGTGTGTGTGTGTGTGTGTGTGTGTGTGTGTATGCGCTCATGCTGATACTTGTTTAGATTTTTTGCCACATCTGTGCACTGTGTCACACTCAGAGCGCCACCTGACGAGCTCGCCCAACAACAACAAACACAGAGCGTCCTGAAACACACACACACACACACACACACACACACACACACACACACACACACACACACACAAGGGAACTCGTACACTGAGGCGGAACGACACGCCGTACGTTTACGATGTGCATGTTTACGAATCGCTACATCTCGTCTTCCTCCCACGCCTCCTCGTCTTCCTCCCTCGTCTTCCTCCCTCGTCTTCCTCCTGCATCTCCGCTGAACAGTTTCCAGAGTCGGCGGTCCCCGAACCGGGTTTGTGTGACGAAAGCCGAGATGAGTTATTGGCGGAGCCTTCGGAAGACGGCGTATTGATTTTGTGCCGGCTGGACGTAGTCGCACCTTCCCAACGCGACACGGCTCCGCGCATGCTAATAAGGTCGCCTCACAAAGGCCCCATTGTGCCTGAACGCACCGTTGACCTTTGAAAGACCACGAGTAGCTTCATTTGTAACGCGGCTTTGTTCTCGTCCTCATAAAAACCAGCCCTGACATTAACGCTGCTCCGTCAGAGCCCTTCATGTAATCTGATCACTTAAAACAAGGTGTAGTGGACTTCAGCCCAGCTTCTCATTTCCGATACTCTTCAGCTGGATTACTTCCTGGCAATCATATTTTGGAGGGAGGAGGGGAGGGCTTTTGGTTTGTTCAATTTTTAGCGACATCATCGTTCCACACTCATGACATTCTCCGGGAAGGAGGTTGTTGCGTAAGACGATAACAACACGGATGGAAATGCAATCTGTTTGTGGTAAGAGATGTTATCGCGTTGGAGCCGTCAGCGTCCGCGTGACAGCAGATTTATGGTCCGCACCCCAGGAGCCAACAGATATACACCAAAATGAGGTCAGATAAAGATGAAAATGAATGTGAAATACAACAACAGCAAAATGTAATCAAAAACACAAATAGGGAAACGCATGAAAAATAAATTGCTTTTCTAGACAAGTATTTAGCATCTTGAATGATACCTCTTAAAGATACAGTTCCACTACAAACACAAATAAATAAACCTCAAGAAAGCGCACCCTCACAGAAAGACTAATGTGTCCGCTGGGAATTAAAGTGACTCCGGCTTTAATTCATGTGGACATCCAGAGTGTTTCTGTCACACATTCATCCATTACGGTAATGAAGCCGCCAGCGAGGTGCGCCGGGTCAGTCTCCTTGAACCTTTTCCTAGCAGATCTGCTCCATTTTTCCACCCATCAATCATCTGCCAATTACTCTTTCTATCTGTGCCGATCAATATTTCCATCCCCTCGTCCGTCTCCCGTCGGCCTCGGTCCTGTTTTTTACCCTGGAAAACAAAATCGGACTCGTTCGCTGCCGCTCGCGCTGAAGTTTCCCTCAATTACTAATCAACAGGGCAATTACTTTTGTGTTTCTGAGTCGCACAACAACGTTGCATTGTGGGATAGTTTGCAGAAAGCAGAGCAGGTCGAGAACGTTTTGAAGGTGGATTGGTGTAAATATAGTGTCTACGTCGTGAATAAAGGCTGCGCCTGTCTCTGTGTGGATAAGATATTTGTCTCCTGAGTGCTGACTCGTAGACGCCGTTGATTTAGACTCGCTGGATGTCTTTGGGTTTTCAGACTGGATGTTTCTTTCATCCGTACGTTGAAGGCTTGGCCTGTTGCGGGTGAATTTTCGATGCGTTAAACCGAGTGGATCTCAATAAGTGCATGTTCATCATGTTGTGTGCGTCCATCTTCTTTTAAGCTTCATGTATCTCTAGAAAAAGAATAAATGAATGATAGAGACACGTGACATCGTTGAGCTGTTTGTTGTGCTGAAACCAACCGACCGACCGATAAAACGCAGGATTAGTTCCGTTTCCCCTCACGTAGCGGCGCTAGCTCTGTTGTTAGCACTGTTAGCGCTGTTATTGCTGCAAGCTGCAAGCCGCCGGGTCGCCCGTCTCCGGGTCGCCCGTCTCCGGGTCGCCCGTCTCCGGGTCGCCTAGCGCGTCAAAATGATGGCGCTCCACAATCACGTGGTTAATGTTGTGAATTCAAACGAAAACACTTAGAAAAACATGATTAAAATAAGTCAAACATAAACAAGTTAACGTACGTACGGAAAACATGTGACTTTAAAATAACTCAACCACACTTTGGGACACGGTCACCTTCCTCCTGCTTGAAAGTCCTGTGTTTGTTTGCGCCGTCCGGCTCGCCTCCCACTCCGTCATCACAGTGTTTTCCTCAGTTCACGTTGCCGTTGCTCGAACGCCCGCTGCGTCTCGTACAGATAAAGCGACGGCATTGGATCCTTTGGAATGAGAAACAGACCGGCTGCTTTTAACACAGCCTCTAAACAGTCCCCTCAGTCACGGCAGGAATAAGCAAAACAGCCACAGAGAGAAATACATGACCTCAAGAACATAAAACAAACACAAAAAGACACATCAACAGACTACAAAGAGACTCATAGCAACTATGAATAAAGACATAAAAACAACACAGAGACTCATAGCAACTATGAATAAAGACATAAAAACAACACAGAGACTCATAGCAACTATGAATAAAGACATAAAAACAATACAGAGACTTAAAATGACCACCAAGAACCAGAAAGCTACTACAAAGATACATTATACTACTACAAAGATACATTATACTAATACAAAGATACATTATACTAATACAAAGAGACATTATACTACTAAAAAGAGACATTATACTACTAAAAAGAGACATTATACTACTACAAAGATACATTATACTACTACAAAGAGACATTATACTACTACAAAGATACATTATACTACTAAAAAGAGACATTGTACTACTACAAAGAGACATTATACTACTAAAAAGAGACATTATACTACTAATAAGAGACATTATACTACTACAAAGATACATTATACTAATACAAAGATACATTATACTAATACAAAGAGATATTATACTACTAGAAAGATACATTATACTACTACAAAGAGACATTATACTACTAAAAAGAGACATTATACTACTAAAAAGAGACATTATACTACTAGAAAGATACATTATACTACTACAAAGAGACATTATACTACTAAAAAGAGACATTATACTACTACAAAGATACATTATACTAATACAAAGATACATTATACTACTACCAAGATACATTATACTACTATAAAGATACATTTTACTAATACAAAGATACATTATACTACTATAAAGATACATTATACATATACAAAGATACATTATACTACTATAAAGATACATTTTACTAATACAAAGATACATTATACTACTATAAAGATACATTATACTTATACAAAGATACATTATACTAATACAAAGATACATTATACTACTATAAAGATACATTTTACTAATACAAAGATACATTATACTACTAAAAAGAGACATTATACTACTAGAAAGATACATTATACTACTACAAAGAGACATTATACTACTAAAAAGAGACATTATACTACTAAAAAGAGACATTATACTACTACAAAGATACATTATACTAATACAAAGATACATTATACTACTACCAAGATACATTATACTACTATAAAGATACATTTTACTAATACAAAGATACATTATACTACTATAAAGATACATTATACATATACAAAGATACATTTTACTAATACAAAGATACATTATACTACTATAAAGATACATTATACTTATACAAAGATACATTATACTACTATAAAGATACATTTTACTAATACAAAGATACATTATACTACTACAAAGATACATTATACTACTACCAAGATACATTATACTACTATAAAGATACATTTTACTAATACAAAGATACATTATACTAATACAAAGATACATTATACTACTACAAAGATACATTATACTAATACAAAGATACATTATACTACTACAAAGATACATTATACTACTATAAAGATAGATTATACTACTAGAAAGATACATTACACTAATACAAAGAGACATTATACTACTACAAAGATACATTATACTACTACAAAGATACATTATACTACTACAAAGATACATTATACTACTACAAAGATACATTACACTAATACAAAGAGACATTATACTACTACAAAGATACATTATACTAATACAAAGATACATTATACTACTACAAAGATACATTATACTACTACAAAGATACATTACACTAATACAAAGATACATTATACTACTACAAAGATACATTATACTAATTCAAAGAGACATTATACTACTACAAAGATACATTACACTAATTCAAAGAGACATTATACTACTACAAAGATACATTATACTAATTCAAAGAGACATTATACTACTACAAAGATACATTATACTACTACAAAGATACATTATACTAATTCAAAGAGACATTATACTACTACAAAGATACATTATACTAATTCAAAGAGACATTATACTAATTCAAAGAGACATTATACTACTACAAAGATACATTATACTACTAGAAAGAGACATTATACTACTACAAAGATACATTATACTACTAGAAAGAGACATTATACTAGTACAAAGATACATTATACTACTAAAAAGAGACATTATAATTTTAATGATGTGAAAAGTCACAGACGTATGAGATTAATAAACACAGAAATTGTGCCGCTCTGAATTTAGCTTTCAGATCACTGTTGCTCTGCAAGTCAATAAGTTCCATTTGCAACAGACTCGGGACGCTCTGAGTCTCCACATCCGCTGAGAAGGGGTCTGCAAACAGCGGCCTCGCGCAACCTGCTCGCTTCTTATCCAAAACTGCCCGGTCATTTGACCTTTGCCATTATTTTGAGCCAAACGACACGCAGAAGCAAACACCCGACGCCTTCGGCCAGAGCCCTCGACCCCCCTACTCCATCAGGACGAGAATGAGGCATCTTCGCGATCAGGACTCCGTTACGTCGGGGAGAGTGATTCTCCTCGGTCGCTCTCACGAAGGTCGCTTCCTTCTTTTCTTTTTTTCCTGTGAAAGGTTTTTTTTTCTATTTTTGGGGAGTTTTTCCTTTTCTCGCCTCACGTTTTCATGGATCGTGGCTGTCTGGATCGAATGTGCTGTAACTTTTTTTACGTTGTTCATTCTGGTCACATGACGTCTACAGCTTCTGTCCATCCGGGAGAGTGATTCTCCTCGGTCGCTCTCGCGAAGGTTTCTCCCCTTTTTTCCCTGTGAAAGTGTTTTATTTGATCGGACGTGAGGTCCCGGGACAGGGATGTCTTGTGTGTACAGATTGTACAAACTGAATTGAATTGAATGAGCACACAGAGCTACACAGTGGTAAGTGATTTACCCTGTTGTAGCAATATCCACTTTAGGCTTTTGGAAACGAAGTGATTATCTCCAATTAGTCCTAATAGTGTTGGGTATTCTCCTGGTGATCAGGTTATCCCAAACAAATTAATAAAACAAAAACAAACTGAATTCTATGTTCTCGCGTCTCTGATTAAATATTATTATATTATTATTATATATAGTATTAACACAAATGTATGATATGATGGTGACTTTAAAGAAGAAATGCTGGTAGCGGTTTGAGTTATGATTTTAATAAACTGAAGCTGATAAAAAAAAGATTAATGTTATAAAATAGGTTTTTGAGGTTAGAGAAAGTAATACACATGTGACCTTCATCACTGAGGGGTTAATGAATATGTTTTACATTAGCATTATTTACTGGTAATTTAATTATTAACAGAGTTGTAAACTATTAAAGATGTTTTTTTTAAGTAACACAGACTTCTTCTCTCGTTGTGTGAATGCATGTCTCTGAAGAACTGCCGGTAGTTGAAGCTTTAATGATGTGAAAAGTCAGACGTATGAGATTAATAAACACAGAAATAATAAATACATCCTGTCTCAATCAGCTAAAGTCTGATTTTGAGTTTACTACACTATTTATTATATGTATTCATAATGAACAATTAACATGTATTCATAAGTCAAGTTATGAGATTTGCATTTACTTCCAGTCTTGACAGAAAATAAAGGACATAAAACATAAAAAGACGCTTACAAAATAAAGGCTTGCAGAAAATTGTCTGCCTATTAACCGAAACGTTTGAGAGTAATTTACACAGGAAGCATAATCTTATTAGAAAATCCTAGTTCTATACTACTAGACAGATACATTATACTAATACAAAGAGACATCAAACTACTACAAAGAGATATTAAAATACATTAAACGACTACAAAGAGATATTAAATGACTACAAAGAGACGTTAAACGACTACAAAGAGAATATAATCTCATAATCCCTAAATGAAAACAAGTGAAACCGTTACCTGCTGGGGGCGCGAGACCAGAAGAAAAGTCCAAATGTGACTTTTTGGACGTACAAAAGGATCTTTTAAACGGACAAACATCATATTCAAAAGTCTCTTGTCGTCGTCCCATCGTGGTCCACTAAAGGGGGCGGGGCCTCGCCTCTGGGGACCATGACCCGTTCTACTAAATGTTGAGCAAACCCCTGTGAGGTATGTCCAGCCTGAAGCCACCAACACACCGACATTGAGCCACGTCGCTCGCTCCAGTGACGTGAACACGGGGAAACATCTTGCAGGGCATTGTGGGTCCCCTCCTCCCCCAGCAGGCCACGGGGCCCCGGCACAGGAAGGGCCCGGCTCGTGGAGAATTGATTACGTCTCGTCAGCGGTTCCGGTGACAGCTCTTTATTTATCAAGCGCTCGCGTTGCCTTGGCTTGGCAGAGCCGCTGCAGGTGTGAAGGTCAACACCAGAGTCATATTTTAATCAAAGACCAAAGAGCTAAAAATAAAACTCCCCCAGCGGGCACCGGACCGGGAGACAGAGGGAGATGTGACCGGGCACGCGCTCTAATTATCACGCGCACACACACACACACACACTGCTTGTTGTTCTGCATAAATGTCAGCCGGACAGGTTCTTCTGCTCGAGAAGCCGTTAGCGGCTGAAGGATGTGTCGCAATGCACCTGCAGTCTGAGCCGGAGCCAAGAAGCACCCGGCGCCCCGGGCAGCGAGCCCACGTCGCTCAGGTCTGAATCACGGCCTCGTGATGTAGGTGCGTGCTTCTGCTTCACGAGGGCGTTTCGTTTGCAGCGCAGGGACTTCACACGGAAGCCGGGGAGGTAATTAATAGCCCCGTCAATCAAGACGCCCTCGGATCATAAGGATCTGTGTGAATGCATGCTGGGAGAAAACAGGAGGAGCTTCTGTTTGTGTGAAGCAGGAAGTAAAACGTAGCGGCGAAAAGGCTTCGTCTTACCTTTGGTTTGCACTGCACACTTTAAATATCATCTGTGCGGCTCGCCGCCCCTCTGCATAAACATATTCATGTGAAACGGTAATATAAAACTTTAGACAGCGGTGTCTCTGAAGGTAATGCTGATGTTTTATTCTTATTATTATGGTGATAATTATGACAATAAGAAATGTAATGATTGTTTATATTATTATTATTTCAAAAATGTAATTTAAAGTCTCATAGTGGCATTATTGTGCCACGTATTGTAAGTAAAGAAACAAATATGGAAAATGTAAGTAACGATGGAAACACATTTATTGTACATAAGATAAAATAAAGAAATATTCAGGTGTTGCAATCAGCAGCAAAAACAAAATTAACAAAAAAATGATATAAGAATATCTAAAATGGGAGTTTAGTACGACGCTAGATACTGAGGAGCAGCTAAAGACAGGAAGTTCCTGCGGCTGCACCGGATACCGGTCTGCTGGGTTCCTGCGCCCGCAAACAAATGCTTAGGGCTGCGGTTTGATAATTAGTGTTCTGTTTTTAAACGGAGGAATGCTGGTCTGAAGGTTCACAGCCGCACGCGTGCATCACCTTTTGTGTGTGTGTGTGTGTGTGTGTGTGTGTGTGTGTGTGTGTGTGTGTGTGTGTGTGTGTGTGTGTGTGTGTGTGTGTGATCCAAAGAACAAAGTTCAGCCATGTTTGCAATCTCCATCTATTCATGTTTCTTTTTTTTCCACTTTGTCACCTTAAAGGTAAATCTTCTTCTTCTTCTTCTTCTTCTTCTTCTTCTTCTTCTTCTTCTGCTGACGTACCTTCTGCTCCAGTTTCAGTTTTCAGACATAAACGTGGGAGTCATCAGCGAACAAAGAGTCTTTTGTTTACCAAACCAGAAATATTACTTATTATTAGTCGACGCTTCCTCTCAGCTGAACGACTGCAATCTGTCTTCAGGATTGACTTACAGAATGCAGCTGTTGCTGCTACAGTTGTTGCTCCAGTTGTTGCAGAATGCAGCAGTTGTTGCAGCAGTTGTTGCTACAGTTGTTGTTGCAGAATGCAGGAGTTGTTGCTGCAGTTGTCGCAGCAGTTGTTGCTACGGTTGTTGCAGAATGCAGCAGCAACCTTCGACGTAAAGGGGACACACAAGTCCTGCAGACCTGCATGAGACTTATTGTTGCTGTTACTGTATTGTTGCTGTAGTGTTGCTGTCTTGTTGCTGTTGCTGTCTTGTTGCTGTTGCTGTCTTGTTGCTGTCTTGTTGCTGTCTTGTTGCTGTTGCTGTCTTGTTGCTGTCTTGTTGCTGTCTTGTTGCTGTTGCTGTCTTGTTGCTGTCTTGTTGCTGTTGCTGTCTTGTTGCTGTTGCACTGTGGCTTTGCTTTACATGCCTGAAGTCAAAACATCCTTTTCTTGAGATCCTTCAGATCAGAGGAGCAGGTGACGTTAAAGGTTAAAGGTTAAAGGTTCTTCGGTCCAGACGTAAAACAAAAGAGGATGAAGCTTTCACTGCTTCACTGTTTCACTGTTTCACTGCTTCACTGCTTCACTGTCTCACTGTCTCACTGTTTCACTGCTTCACTGTTTCACTGTCTCACTGTCTCACTGTTTCACTGTCTCACTGTTTCACTGCTTCACTGTCTCACTGTTTCACTGCTTCACTGCTTCACTGTCTCACTGTCTCACTGTCTCACTGCTTCACTGTTTCACTGTTTCACTGTCTCACTGTTTCACTGCTTCACTGTTTCACTGCTTCACTGTTTCACTGTCTCACTGTTTCACTGCTTCACTGTTTCACTGTCTCACTGTTTCACTGCTTCACTGTTTCACTGCTTCACTGTTTCACTGTCTCACTGTTTCACTGCTTCACTGTTTCACTGTCTCACTGTTTCACTGCTTCACTGTTTCACTGTCTCACTGTTTCACTGCTTCACTGTTTCACTGCTTCACTGCTTCACTGTCTCACTGTCTCACTGTTTCACTGCTTCACTGCTTCACTGTCTCACTGTCTCACTGTCTCACTGCTTCACTGTTTCACTGCTTCACTGCTTCACTGTCTCACTGTCTCACTGTTTCACTGTCTCACTGTCTCACTGCTTCACTGTCTCACTGCTTCACTGTTTCACTGCTTCACTGTCTCACCGTTTCACTGCTTCACTGTTTCACTGTTTCCGCTCCAGCAGTAAACAGACTCCCCTCAAAACCAGCTGAGTCAGCGCCTCACTTCACCAACCTGACCTCATCGTCTCTCAGTTTGACCGTCTGGTTTTATTGGATGTTCTGTGAGTGACGTCCTTTACTTCTTTGGCTTCTTTGTGATCCGCTGTCATTGCGGCTACATGTGTTGTGTTTAGTGAAGCACCTTGTGACTCCGGCTGGAATTCAGGATTTCACATGAATAAGAAAACAAAAATCAAACTCGTGCAGACTGCTGGAGAATAACTGCTCAGTAAATGAAAGAATGAACAATGTCTGATTCACATGAGGTCATGTGATCACATGTCTTATTCTTCATTTTCATAATTCAGCCCTAAGCAAGTCATTTGAACATTCTTGAATGTTTTTCTTGAATCCTTTGATCTGGAAGCAGCTGACGTTCCTGAACTTTAAGTCTGAGGAAAGAAAATCAAAAGAAATGATGAAGACGCATGGAAAGTGAATAAAAAACAAATATCTTGAATGCTGGAGGAACGCAGATCTGTTGCTTCAGTAGAGGTAGTACTAGTACACAGATAAAGGTAGGCAGTACATTGAAATGTACTTAAAGTAAAAGTATCCGTTATGCAGAACAACATTTATAAATGCTTCACCTTTAATAACACACCGTTATGTATTAGTCATTTCATGTTTATTAATAATCTGAAGCTGCAAAGTAACTACAGCTGTCTGATGAATGTAGAGTAAAAAGTGCAATATATACCTCTGAGATGTAGTAAAAAGTACAACATGTACCTTTTGAAATGTAGTACAGTAAAAAGTAGGACGCAGAAGTACATCAAACTTGTATTTACAAGTACTGTACATTATTACATGTACTTGGTCACATCCCCCCCCCCCACACCCCCACCCCACACACACACACACACACACACACACACACACACACACACACACACACACACACACACACACAGTGACAGGTGCCCTGAGAGGAGGTCACAGCATCAGGAGGCTGTGCTGCTCCCCCTGCTGGTGCAGGACGGTATTGCAGTCCCAGCAGCTCCAGTCATCATGTCCTCAGATGTTTAAACTAAATAAAAACAGGAGGAGAAGAGGAGGAGAAAAGGAGGAGAAGAGGAGGAGAAGAGGAGGAGAAAAGGAGGAGAAGAGGAGGAGGAGCTTCTCTCCCGGCCTCACCAGCTGCCCAGCGACATGTTGTGTTATTAATCTCCTTAATGAGATCATTCATTCATGTGTTGACACTCGAGGTCGCCCTCAAAGAAGAAGACCGAACGAAAAAGTTTGAAATGATATTTCAGGTGTTTGAGTCCAATGATGAGACCTGAACATGAAGTTTAGCTCCACACGTTGAAACATAGCCGTCAAAAACACCAATTTATTGACACGTAACTAGTACTTGGTAAATGTATATACTTCAAATATAGTTATACATATATATGTGTGTGTGTATACATCTGTGTGTTTAGTATTCATGTGGTTTAGAATGAGTGGAATATATATATTAACGTTATAACAGTTTGTATTCATTCATTAATCAAGTTACATCCAACTGAAGTTTTTGGGACTATATATATACATATATATATATATATATATATATATATATATATATATATATATATATATATATATATATATATATATATATATTTAGATAGATATTAAATAAATCTATTTTTATATTTGTATATTATACAAAGAAACACACACACACATATATATATATATATATATATATATATATATATATATATATATATATATATTTAGATATCTTTATAAGTGTGTGTGTTTCTTTATATAATATACATATATAAACATATATATATATCCTTTTAGTTTTAGTTTCTTGAGTTTCATGAGTTTGTTTCTTTTTATATATATTCATATTATATAAATAAACATATATATATATATATGTTTTTCTTTACTAAATATAAATATATAATATATATATTTAGATAGATAGATAATAAATAAATATATTTTTATATATTTATACTATACAAAGAAACACATATATATATATGCATACATATTTTTTATATGTGTATATTATATAAAGAAACAAACTCATGAAACTCAAGAAGCTAAAACTAAAAGGATATATATATATATATATATATATATATATGTTTATATATTTACATTATATAGAGAAACACGCACACACATACACACTTATAAAGATATATATAAAGAGATAGGAATACCTTTTCTTTACAGTACCTTCACTGTAAAGATGTTTAAGAGTAAAACAGGTGTACTTTGATGTACTTTACATGATAACTAATCTACTGGTTTACAGTAGGATACTATAAATATTGTTTCTGAACTACGAGATACTGTCATACATGTGAAGGCAGTAAAAAAGCAGAAACACGGAGCAACATGGCAACACGGCGGACTCCGCCTCCCTGATGTCGACACGAGGCGCTCGTGCTAAGCTAACGGCTACACAACGATTCTTTGTTTCTGGTGATTACGCACTAATGAAAAGATATTATGAATAATATCTTCTAGTTCCGCTCATGGATTCCAGAAGCTCTGTTCCCCGAAAGGGCAACCTAATATTAATGTATGTTATTAAATTTAAATTAGCTACAAACCACGGTTGTCACATGACGAAGTAACATGACTTTGACAAGAAGAATACAGAAGCCTGTTTTTTTCTTCTCCATATTTACTCGTATTAACAGTAAAATTCACCGTTTTATTTCACTCTGAACACTTTTTATTTTCTAGTGACATTTTCTATGTTGCATATTCATCATTTTAGCTCCTATTTGTTCCCTTGGGAGTCTGGAGATTATGATGATTACACATTATTAGTGATACGTTGGTCAACATGGAAACAGAGAAATACCAAAATAATTTAAGTTTTATGAGCAACGGAGGAGCTAAGTGTGATGTGTAACTTAGTACAGTTTTAAGTTAAGAAAATCATGAACTTTATCACTAATATATATTCAGCCCCTTTGTTCATCGCAACACTAATATCATCTTCTTCACTTGACTTTGGTTTGAAAGTAACTTCTTTTAAATTGTTCTTTTTAAACAATGTTTAAAATGTATGAAAGAAAGTTCCTCTTTTCTGTCTTGGACCATGTGACTGAAATGAAGAGATTTCTTCTTCCCTACCGGAGTGTCTCTTTCCATGAACTCCTCGTCCGTCATCTGAACCGACCGCCTGCTTTTGATGTGTTTCTGTTTAATGACAGCAGTTCACATTCCAGAGTTGCTTCTTTCCTTACGTGACATTTAACCTCCGTTTTTAATAAATTCCATATTTCTGCTGCCTGTTGCTCAACATGAGGATATTTTGTGGAGTTCATTTTCAACATGAAGCAATAACGTCGCTCTCCGGGAGGTCGATGGCTTAATGTCCAAAAGCTCGTCCCGATCTGAACAGACATCCAAGTAATGACGAGTTTGATATTCATGCATTTCTATGTAAACCTGTTTAATATCATCAAAAACACTAAACATATTTGTGAGAGGTTGTTTCTGATCCCACTGTAACTCTGATGTGTTCTCTAAATACTCCTGGTCCCATTGTTTATGTTTATTAATGTAACAGAAGGTATTTTGTTTTAAAATGTTTCTGTCCCGATAAACTCATTTTATTTATACTATTTCATTATTATTTTAATTTATAATTTGCTTTACAGCCTCTATTCAGATTTTTGTTTAACTCTTTAACAGGAAAACAAATGGAGAAACAGAGGAAAGACATACTGTAGATGTTGTGTGTACAGATTAAACACGTTTTTATGGCAATATACACAAAACCCAACTGACAGACACGATACATATAAGGTGAACATGTATGAAGAAGATGGATCCCATCAAACCGCTTCCAGGTGGAGCCTGGACCACATGACCTCCTGGACCACATGACCTCCTGGACCACAAGACCTCCTGGACCACATGACCTCCTGGACCACATGACCTCCTGGACCACAGGATCTCCTGGACCACATGACCTCCTGGACCACAAGACCTCCTGGACCACAGGACCTCCTGGACCACATGACCTCCTGGACCACAGGACCTCCTGGACCACATGACCTCCTGGACCACAGGACCTCCTGGACCACATGACCTCCTGGACCACATGACCTCCTGGACCACAGGACCTCCTGGACCACATGACCTCCTGGACCACAGGACCTCCTGGATCACATGACCTCCTGGACCACAGGACCTCCTGGACCACAAGACTTCCTGGACCACTTGACCTCCTGGACCATTTGACCTCCTGGACCACATGACCTCCTGGATCACATGACCTTCTGGATCACATGACCTCCTGGACCATTTGACCTCCTGGACCACATGACCTCCTGGATCACAAGACCTCCTGGACCATTTGACCTCCTGGACCACAAGACCTCCTGGACCATTTGACCTCCTGGACCACAAGACCTCCTGGACCACAAGACCTCCTGGACCATTTGACCTCCTGGACCATTTGACCTCCTGGACCACAAGACCTCCTGGACCATTTGACCTCCTGGACCACATGACCTCCTGGACCACAAGACCTCCTGGACCATTTGACCTCCTGGACCACAAGACCTCCTGGACCATTTGACCTCCTGTACCATTTGACCTCCTGGACCACAAGACCTCCTGGACCACATGACCTCCTGGACCACAAGACCTCCTGGACCATTTGACCTCCTGGACCATTTGACCTCCTGGACCACAAGACCTCCTGGACCATTTGACCTCCTGGACCACATGACCTCCTGGACCACAAGACCTCCTGGACCATTTGACCTCCGGGACCACTTGACCTCCTGGACCACAGGACCAGCTCCCATCATGAGACCTGAAACAGGACGAGCTGCAACAAACGGACCATAAGCAACTGAAGCATCGTCCACATGAGAGGAGAGAGAGGAGAGAGAGAAGAGAGGAGAGAGGAGAGGAGAGAGAGAAGAGAGAGCGGAGAGGAGAGAGAGAAGAGAGAGCGGAGAGGAGAGAGGAGAGGAGAGAGAGTCTCCTGGAGGAAGGAGATCCAGATCCAACATGGCCACCGGTCCAGAAACACGAACAAGAAGAGGGTCTTTGAGATGATTGGAGGCAAATCACTCAATGTGTAGGTGAACGCACATAGAAGGATTCAACAATGGATTTTTGATTTTATTTATAATTGAAAAGTATTTTTTCAAGGCACACCAAAATATTTAAAAAATATTAAAAAAATAAAAGATGATTTAAAAAATACATAAAAAAATATTTCAAATATATAAATATAAAGGTATATACAAATATATCATTATATATAAATGTTAACAAAATGCACATAACAAAAAAGAAAATAAAAATGTTCAAATAAGAAACAAACACCGTGTTTTCGTTCAGGAGAACGTGGTTCGCGTCCCAAATGAGACGAGAAGTCGATGTTGAATCGTTTGTCGCGTTACTTTCGTATTTAAGTAACGTAGCTTTCATCGTTATTTTCACCCAAACAACGACCTTTTCCTCAACCTAACTAAGTATTTCACGATCTTTTCCTCGACCTAACTAAGTATTTCACGATCTTTTCCTCAACCTAACTAAGTATTTCACGATCTTTTCCTCGACCTAACTAAGTATTTCATGATCTTTTCCTCAACCCAACTAAGTATTTCACGATCTTTTCCTCAACCTAACTAAGTATTTCACGATCTTTTCCTCAACCTAACTAAGTATTTCACGATCTTTTCCTCGACCTAACTAAGTATTTCACGATCTTTTCCTCAACCCAACTAAGTATTTCACGATCTTTTCCTCAACCTAATTAAGTATTTCACGATCTTTTCCTCAACCTAACTAAGTATTTCACGATCTTTTCCTCAACCTCAGTTGTTTGAAGACTGAAGTTCGTTTTGAACTTTTCATGTAACGAGCATATCTTGATACGTGTTGCTGGATTTCGTAAACGTACAACAAATGAGGAGTATAGCTTTAATTGCGTGAGGATACATTGAACCATTATAACTAAACATTAGCAGACTAGCATGTTAGCTTTGTTTCAGTTCAGCCTCACCGAGCTGCTATATAGCGTAGCTGCAGACTCATCTAGGAAACATTAAGCACGATGTGTTGCAAAAGCAAGTGTGGCCATAAATATATGATTTTATCTACATATTAATATGTAAATGCATTATAAATGCTAAAAAGGCGAGTTTAAAGTGCTTCAGTTCTGTGTTTGCGTTCAGCAACTCGGTCTCAAACTGGACGTCAGGCTGAGGAGCAGGAGAGGATTTCAGTTATGAATATGAAATACCAGGAACGATAAATCTGCAAACACCTCTTCATATTGCCAGGAATGAAATACCTACAGTATGACTTTTAATTAAAAAGCTAAACGATCGTAAATATGACGACCAGCTGCTGAAACCTGCAGCATGCAGGACTCGTCTCCTGAAGGAGGCGCAGGACTCGTCTCCTGAAGAAGGTCCAGGACTCGTCTCCTGAAGGAGGTTCAGGACTCGTCTCCTCAAGGAGGTTCAGGACTCGTCTCCTCAAGGAGGTCAGGACTCGTCTCCTGAAGGAGGTTCAGGACTCGTCTCCTCAAGGAGGTCAGGACTCGTCTCCTGAAGGAGGTTCAGGACTCGTCTCCTCAAGGAGGTCCAGGACTCGTCTAAAGGAGGTCCAGGACTCGTCTAAAGGAGGTCAGGACTCGTCTCCTGAAGAAGGTTCAGGACTCGTCTCCTGAAGGAGGTCCAGGACTCGTCTCCTCAAGGAGGTCAGGACTCGTCTCCTCAAGGAGGTCCAGGACTCGTCTCCTCAAGGAGGTCCAGGACTCGTCTCCTGAAGGAGGTCCAGAACTCGTCTCCTCAAGGAGGTTCAGAACTCGTCTCCTGAAGGAGGTCCAGGACTCGTCTCCTCAAGGAGGTCCAGGACTCGTCTCCTCAAGGAGGTCCAGGACTCGTCTCCTCAAGGAGGTCCAGGACTCGTCTCCTCAAGGAGGTTCAGGACTCGTCTCCTGAAGAAGATCCAGGACTCGTCTAAAGGAGGTCAGGACTCGTCTCCTGAAGGAGGTCCAGGACTCGACTCCTCGTTTAATCTACATATAATATATTTAGATAGATCATAGATCATGTTTATAAATGTATATATATATATATATATATATATATATATATATATATATATATATATATATATTATAAACATGATCTATCTATAATAAATTGTATATATATACATATATATATATATATGTTTATATAAATGAAATGAATAAGAAATATCAAAATTAGACTTCCCCATATTAAGTGATGAATGCATTAATGCATCAATAATTATAATAATTATTATGCAATAATACATATTGTTCTGAAATATAACATTCTACATTATGAGTACTTTTACTTTCCATCCATCCATCCATTATCAGCCGCTTATCCGGGGTCGGGTCGCGGTGGCAGCAGGTTCAGCAGGCCGACCCAGGCTTCCCTCTCACCCGCAACACTTTCCAGCTCATTCTGGGGGATCCCGAGGCGTTCCAAGGCCAGCCGGGAGATATAATCCCTCCAGCGTGTCCTCGGTCTTCCCCGGGGTCTCCTACCAGTTGGACGTGCCTGGAAAACCTCTAATGGGAGGCGTCCAGGAGGCATCCTGACTAGATGCCCGAACCACCTCAGCTGACTCCTTTCGACACGAAGGAGCAGCGACTCGACTCCAAGCTCCCTCCTGATGTCCGAGCTCCTTACCCTATCTCTAAGGGTGAGCCCGGCCACCCTGCGGAGGAAGCTCATTTCGGCCGCTTGTATCCGAGATCTCGTTCTTTCGGTCACGACCCAGAGTTCGTGACCATAGGTGAGGGTTGGAACATAGACCGACCAGTAAATGGAGAGCTTCGCCTTCCGGCTCAGCTCCCTCTTCACCAGGACGGACCGGTACAGCGCCTGTTTCACTGCTGCAGCCGCACCGATCCGCCTGTCGATCTCCCGCTCCACCTTACCCTCACTCGTGAACAAGACCCCGAGATACTTAAACTCCTTCGCTTGGGGTAGGGAGTTTGTCCCCACTTTTTGTGGCTTCAAAAACATAACTAGTTTGTGTTCACTTTTACTTTTAGTACTTTAAATATATTTTGATGCTAATAGTTGCACTTTATTTTTTTTAATTCTTTTTTTATTATTATTATCCTTTTTCAGTTTTTCTGTTATAAACGTTTAATAAATCAGTATTCTGCGCGTGTCGTGACGTCACGTCGGGCTGTTCCGAGGGCGCTCGGCAGAGGGAACCGGCGCGCGCTCCTCGTCCTCGTCCTCCTCTTCCTCCTCTTCCTCCTCTCCAGCCTCAGACAACACAAACAAGGCGAAGCCTCACAGACAGGCGGCGGCGTCTCTTTCTCGAGTGAAGGCCGCGAGGCTGCTGCTGCTGCGGGAGGAAGGAAGGAAGCGAGGGAAGGAAGCGAGGGGGCATGGACGAGCGGCCACGAGAGATGTAGTTTGCAAGGATGCCGGCCAGCTACATCTCTCGCTTGCTCCTCTTCGTCTCGATCTGCGCCGCCAAATCTCTTCCAGACCCGGGAGCAGTCGGTAAGCTGTCCGGGGAGAGAGGGGTGAGGAGGGAGGGGTGAGGAGAGAGGGAGTGAGAGAGGAGTGAGAGAGGAGTGAGAGGGAGTGAGAGGGAGTGAGAGGGAGTGCAGCACAATGAAGGAGATGGGAGTGGTTGCATTCCTTTATTTCTTAACGGCTTTTGTCGACACAAAATATCGAATGCTCTGCAGCGCCGATGTGATACAATGTAGCGCGCGAGAGAGGAGGGTGTGTGTGTGTGTGTGTGTGTGTGTGTGTAAGGGGGGGGGGGCTGTTATTTCAGATGTGTCGATTCTTTAGTATCGATGAGGTGACGTCACACATTCGCGTGTTAATGCTTTTTAGGCTCAAATGTGTGTGAAGGGCCTTTTTCTCTTCACGCGCACGCGCCCGAGTGTCGGATCCAGCTCTGCACAACAATGGATGCAACACAAAAAAAGAGAAGATGAAGATGAAGATGTGTTAAACCTGCAGACACGTTTTGTGTCTTCAAATATATATTTTTTATGAATCCATTTTGCATGAATACAAATGCACGTGCGCGTGGATGCAGCTGTTGTTTATCATCATGAAGGACATTACGTAATGACTTTCTATTATTCATGCTTCAAGCTATTTGGAGCTGCATGGACATATACAGGCAGACAGGGACTGTAACGCAGTACATGTACTTGTGTACTTGTACCTGTGTACTTGTACCACATTTCATAAACGCATCATCGGCTGACAAAATACTGCACGATGCACAGCAGTTCAGATATTGTGTACTGGACTGTGTACTCGTAACGGAGTATCTTTACATCGCAGTATTCCTTAAACTGCATCTGTAGTAGCTTTTAAAATGTGTTTTTGTTGTTAAAGATGAAACTACAACCTAACTATCAACATCAACATGCTGCTAAAGCATTATTAATAAATGACACATAATAATAATAAAGAAAAAGGTCCGTGCTTTTATTTTTGATGCTCGTAGTACATGTAGCTGTTAAAGTACTTAAAGTACTTCTCCTGTAAACGCAGTATTTCTGTCCTTTGTTTGCCCGTTAGAATGTAATCTAGAGGACATTAGAGAGGTTTTGCTCCCGGCTGATGACATCGTCAGTTAATTGAAGCCTGGGAGGTGTTTCTGCTGCGCTGCAGCGACTCCAAGACGTCGCCAAGCAATTATCGCCCGAAGGAATCTGCAGTTCAGCTCCACGGCGTCTGATGATTGATCGGTCAATCAGCAGAGAAATCAATCGGCATCTATTCTGATGATCAATCCATCGTTTAAGTTGTTTGTTTTTCTTTCACAAGCGAGGATAAAAAATCCAGTTCTCCATCTCGTCAGATGTGAAGAACTGCAGCTTTGAAAGCAGTGTTAAAGCTGCATTCTCTCTCCTGACTCCTCTGGTTGTATAGAAGCCTATGCTTCATGTGTTAAAGCTGCATTCTCTCTCCTGACTCCTCTGGTTGTATAGAAGTCTATGCTTCATGTGTTAAAGCTGCATTCTCTCTCCTGACTCCTCTGGTTGTATAGAAGTCTATGCTTCATGTGTTAAAGCTGCATTCTCTCTCCTGACTCCTCTGGTTGTATAGAAGTCTATGCTTCATGTGTTAAAGCTGCATTCTCTCTTCTGACCACCAGGGGGCGACTCCTCTGGTTGTATAGAAGTATGTGCTTCATGTGTTAAAGCTGCATTCTCTCTCCTGACCACCAGGGGGCGACTCCTATGGTTGTATAGAAGTCTATGCTTCATGTATTAAAGCTGCATTCTCTCTCCTGACCACCAGGGGGCGACTCCTTTGGTTGTTTAGAAGTCTATGCTTTATGTGTTAAAGCTGCATTCTTTCTCCTGACCACCAGGGGGTGACTCCTCTGGTTGTATAGAAGTCTATATAAGTGACTCTACTTCTCTTGATTTATTCCCTCAGTAAACATTGTAAACATGAGTTTATGTCTCAATCTCTAGTTTCAAGTCTTCTTCAATACAGCACGATGTTCATTTAGTAAATTATGGTCATGTAGAGTCAAACAGACCATAAAGCAGGGGCTGCTTTAGGGGCGGGGCTACAAGGTGATTGACAGGTCGTTAAGGCGTTGGTTGTGTTTTCATCTAAACTTTAACTCTTTCTGCGTTTTCACGTCATGAAAGTTAATTGCACAGTGTTCGATTAGCTCCGCCCTCTCGTGTCACTTCTGGCTGTCAAAAAAACAAGATGGCGACGGGCCAAAAGCCAAAGTCGTGGCTTAAAACCAACGGGTCACGGTGACTATGTCCACTTCTTATTCACAGCAACGATTCACAGAGACGATGAAATAAATCACCCGCTTGGTGGACTGAGAGGTGGAGGCGCTGGTCTTCACGTTCTCGGGACTCGTCTTCGCCCGAAGGCGAGTTTAAACTTCGTCTCTCTGAGACTCGAGTCTCTTGATGTGACGCTCAGTGTTTCTGTCAATGGAGCTGCTTCAAGCCCAGATTGAGGAAATCCTCTCCACACACTCACAAGGGAGCCTTTATTGACCCAATTATGGTAATGAGGGACAGCATTGATATACACACACACACACACACACACACACACACACACACACACACACACACACACACACACACACACACACACACGGATGCTGTTTATGATGCGAGTCCATTCCTGAGGGTTAAGATGGCCGCTCGTCGCTTCAGAGTCCGAGCCAGCTTTTTTTGGAGAGTCAGCTTGTATCCATGGAAACCCCCCCCACCCCCCATGGGGTGACCCACATCCCCGCTTGTCCACCAAGACGGGAAACAAAATGTTCTGGGGCTGGAGGACTTCCTGTATCAATGTCCTGATAATCCACTGAGGGATTAGTCTGCAGTGGAGGGTCATCATGGGTTCACGATCCAACAGGAAGTCACTTCTTGTGGTGCCTAAAGTCTTGAGAACCTGATGGTCAAAGCCATTATATTTATATATAATGAATATTATATTTTATTGTATATATATTAAAATATATGTTAAATATATTAACATATATTTTAATAATAATAAAATATTGTATGTACATATTTTAATTTATTATGTATATATATATTAAAATATATATTTTCGATATAATAAAATACAAATATTTGATTATATATATATATATATATATATAATCAAATATTGTATATACATATTTTTAGTTATTACCTATATATTCAAATATATATTTAGATATTTTTGATATAATAAAATACAAATATTTTATTATATATATGTTTTTTTTATATATATATATATATATATATATATATATATATATATATATATATATATATATATATATATATATATATATTTAGTGGCAGAGATATATATATATATACACACACACACACACAGAGTCCCTGGTCTGTCAGCTGCTGGCTGTTTCAAGGTCACTTTAGTTAAATCGCTGCGTGATGAATGTGTTCCTGTAAAGCAGCGAAGAGGGACTCCATCTATTGAGCCTCATTTGGGGGTAATTACTGCTTTAATACTACCTTATTATCTGACTGCACCAAGTTTTTTTCCACTCACTTTCTGATTGAATGCAATGTAAATTTGTTTACTGTGAAAGATTTTACCCAAAGAAAATACTTTAATTTTAGTGTATTATAAGGGAAACAGAATGTTTCAGAAGGGTTTTACTGACGCGGCTCCTCTGATTGGTTCATCCCTCAGTGCTTCAGCTCTATGTAACTTTAACACTTGTGTCTTTATGTTTTTTTCCCCCAGAGGTGCAAATTAAAATCCAGGTGTTCGACAACAGCGACCTGTCTCCGCTGGCGGACGCTCAGGTGGAAGTCCACGGGAACCAGAGCGTGCTGGCGTCCAGCCGGGCCGGCAGCGACGGCGTCCTGCGGGTCAGCTTCCTGTACCGCACGGGGAGCTGGGTCATCATCACGGCCTCCAAGCCCGACTACGTCACCAACTCCGTGCCCTGGCACTCCAGCCGCATCCCGCGTACGTTCATTCATTCATTCGTTGGCCGTTTATTCGAGAGCATTTCCTCTATCTGATGAAATCTGCCTCACAACAGGATGCAGTCAGCTCATTGGCCGACAGTGCAGCGATTGTCTCTCATCAAACAGTCTGCAGGGCTTTAGGAATCTTAAATGAAATGTTTCTATCTGTGACTGCAGGCTGTAGGAGACGTTATACAGCTGTACACTGAGAGCGAGGCTGTTGTCTTCTGATTTGAACTCTTCTGTGTTTTAGTCAGCAGCAGAAAACAATGTCATAGTTTATTCTTGCTAAACTTTTAATTAATGATTTATTGTTTTCTGCTGCGTATCCAGGTCACCTCCATCTGACTAATTATATCATCAGAGATTATTGTAATATACGGCTGGGAAGTATTTTATTTATTTTAAATTATATATTTTATTTATTTTAAATTTTATTTATTTAAATTAGATATTTTATTTATTTTTAATTATATATTTTATTTATATTTATATTATTTATATTTGACTTTACTTATTTTGCTCTAATTGTTTTATTTTACATTTATTTATAAAATTTATTTCATCATGTCGGGAATAAGTTCCTCTAACATTTTATTTTATTTATTTTAAATTATTTGTTTTATTTGTTTTATTTATATTATTTATATTTTACTTTAGTTATTTTGCTCTAATTATTTTATTTTATTAATGTATACATTTATTTCATCATGTTGGGAATAAGTTCCTCTAACATTTTCTTTTCTAACACGTTTGACTTCCTTCAAACTAAAACCAACAAAGATATATATTTTTTAACTGTTCAACTCAACGACATGCTCCAGTTCCACTTTATTATCTATTAATTGAAGTCACATATTTAAGTTGAGAAAACTCAAGGTATGAAAGATAGATTATGGTAAAGAATCTTCTTTTAAGCGTCTCTTCCTGTCCTGTAGTTTACGCCTCAGTCAGCCTGTACCTGCTGGTGCAGAGACCAGGAACCCTCATCCTGTACGATGACGTCCTGCAGGTGTTGTCCGGCTCTCCAGGTAAGCAAACACACTTCCCTCTGAAGGAAAACCAGAATATCTCTGATCATAAGTCATGCGCTCATGATGATCCGCTCAGTGCAACGAGTCCAGCGTTTAAAAACACATTTTCTTGAGGCTGTCGTAACGCTGGTCCTATTCCTGGAGTCTCGGTCGAGCCGCTCTGACCCGTCAACAGTTCCCCTGTCGTCACGTCTTAAATGAGTTCGTCTCCAGCAGAGAGGACACGCCCCCTCCTCATCCCCCTCCCCCCCTCCCCCTCCTCCACTGACTCTGCATAACATTTGGATGACCCTGTGTTATTTGCTGCTGCTGTCGCCAGGGCGACCGCAGCAGCACAGTCTTTATTCCTTTATTAATGTTTCACAAACAGCAGCTCATGTGACGCGCTCTGAGGGACATGAGTTCCTTCACAGACGCTTCTCTCCCTCCTCAGGAGCTCGTCACCAGCCGCTGGTGCAGCTGCAGAGGAAGTCGCTGCAGCTGCCGCCCGGCGCCAACGGCACGGCGCTGTCGGCCACGCTGACCACGGCGAGGACGCAGTACGAGATCGGAGGCTTCCCCTTCCTGCTGGGCCAGGAGACCAACAGCTCGGGTGGGTGTGGGGCGTCCCGCTCTGTGGGGCGTCCCGCTCTGTGGGGCGTCCCGCTCTGTGGGGCGTTCCGCTCTGTGCGGCGCGACAGTTCTGTTAAAGGGGAATCTTTATCTTCATGTATGCATGTATATGTGTATTTTAGATTAATAGTGAGCCTCCAGCTTTTTATCAACATCTCCCTGAAACAGTTTTAACGCATTCATTATGTTATTATTGTGTTTTAGATGCAGGTGTAAAATGTAGTCCGTTATAAAAAAAATATTTTCAATATATTTAAAGGATGCATTTTTATATATATATATATATATATATATATATATATATATATATATATATATATATATATATATACATATATATATATACATATATATATATGTATATATATATATGTATATATATATATATATATATAAAATCTTAATACTTTTTCTTTTATAGATATCTTTTAATGTAACATTTTTATTAAGACAAATTATGTATATTTAAAGGGTGCATTTATATATATATATATATATATATTTTCTTTTTTATTCTTTATATATATATATTAAAATATATATTATTTTTAATACATATTTTTCATTAAGAAAAACTAGATATTTATATATATTTAAAGGGTGCATTTATTTATATACTTTTTTTCTAATTAAAAAGATATATTTGAAATATAAAATATACATACAGTATATATTTTTTATATATATTTTTAATTAAGAAAAACTAATATATTTTTATATATTTATTTAAAGGCTGCATTTTTATAAATACATATATATTTTAAATTTTTGGTGTTAAAAATATCTTTCAACTGTTAAGTGAGGGATCCTTGTCAAAAATGGATTCATGGAGAAATAAAATGAAATAAAATCACATTTTAAAATATTTTAATACAGTCTGAAATCATCCGCTGCTACCTAGTGCACTAAGTTCACATTTGATGTAACATTACAGTCATGACTGTACTATAGAGGCAAAATACTGTGTTTATGAATATTACAATCAGTGTCGTAGCCTCAAACGCGCTGAACCATCCAGTCGTATCTGAAGACGTTCCGCATGCGTAAAGGACCTGACCTCTCCTCTCAGGTGCAGAAACCGGCTGGACGGACCTGTCGGCGCTGGCCGTGTTCAGCGTTCAGCTCCTCGACAAAGACGGCGCCGTGATCCCCGTCTCCGACACGATCCACGTCTCCGTGCCGCTGCCGTCCGACACCCGCAACCGGATGGCCACCAGCGTGCCTGCTTGGCTGTATCAGCCTAAGACGGGTGAGCGTGACGTCACTGTGTGACGTCACTGTGTGACGTCACTGTGTGATGTCACTGTGTGATGTCACTGTGTGACGTCACTGTGTGATGTCACTGTGTGATGTCACTGCGTGTTCCTCTGTCTGCTCGTGGGACACCTGGTGGTAACGATGTGTGTTTGTGCAGGGCTGTGGGTTCGCAGCGGGACGGGCTACATCAAGAAGGACGGCCAGCAGTTTGTGTGGAACGTCGTGGTTCCTCAGATGGGGTACTGGCTGGCTGCGTTCCCGTCGTCTTCAGGTACCCAAACTCCTCTTCACCCGTTCTTCACCTGCAGTGTTGCTGCTCTGTGCTGCAGATGCTCCTGAAGGTTCTATGTTGTTGTGTGTTTAGAGAAGTCCGTTAGCATTGACACTGGGAAGTTTTTAATCTGGTGATGAAGAGCGCTGCGAGGATGATGCCATTTTGTAGACAACAGGAAGTTAGCGTCACACTGGTTCTCTCCACGAAAAGCCCAGAAAGCGGGTTTTTTTCATTGGATTTTTGATTATTGCAGAATTTAAGATCTAAACGTTTAGGATTCTTACGTTAGCGGCTAAAAAGGAACTCCACCACGGTCACATGACTTCACGTCTCCTCCACTGAGCTGAAGGAGGACTCGAGTCCTAGTGAGGACGCTTAGTCGTCTCCTTTAGACTCTTTAAGACCCACCAGTGGGGCGTTCACTGACCCGTTTTATATATCTGACAACTAAACGTTAGAATCTCTGCAGCTCGTGTTGAACACATTATTTCAAACAGCTAACCAAAAACACATACAAAATGTATTTAAAAAACACTATGAAATCTAGACGAGGCAACAGGAAGTGAACAAATCTAAATGTTTGCATCACTACTCTCAAAAAACATCACAAATTTGAAACGTTGTTTATTCTCAAAACAGGCTGGGGATTTTGTCATTCAATCAACGCCGAATAAATCCTTTTCCTCGAAGCCACAGAGCTCAATGATTCCCACTAGAGCACCAAATGTGTATTCATCCGCCGCTGGAAATAGTCCCCAAACAAATGCCCCATATCCCTGTTAGTTTGAGGAAAGGACGAACACAACGAGTGATTCTGAGGCGCCCATGCGTTGTGTTGCAGGATTGGATCTGTCTCATCCGGGCCTGCGGGACATCACCACCTACCACACCCTGTTCCTGCTCTCCATCCTGGCCTCGCTGGCCCTGCTGGTGCTCATCCTGCTCTGCGTGCTGCTCTACTACTGCAGGTGTGGGGAGCGTAGGCGCAGGTCTCACACTTTAGGTTTCTATAAATGAATCAAGCAAAACAAAATGACACTGTGACTCTTGTAATGATCCCCAGCGGGTTCCGGGTGCTTCTTTCCTCTCTGACCGTCAGTGTGTGTGTTTTTACATTTTTCAGGCGGAAGTGTTTAAAGCCTCGTCGCCAGCAAGGGAAACCCCACACGGCCAATCTGAACGGGGCCAAGCGAGACCAGGGCACGTCCACCTCGCGCCTGAACCTGATCTGCGGGGGCCACGTCGAGTCCGGCCCCGCCAACGACAAATCCGACATGTCCCCGTCTCGGGACTACCAGAGCTCCCGGGAGGACCTGACCAAGCACGTCCCGGCTCACATGCTGCGGCACGCCAAGGGGAAGAACGCGTCGGGCCCTCGCGGCGAGAGCTTCCCCATGAAGGTGACGCGGGCCACGGAGACCAACAACCTGGACAACCCTCTGCTGCACGAAGACTACGGCCGGAGCTACAGCCCCATGGAGGGCAAGGAGTCCGAGTACCACCGGCACCACAACAACGCCAACGACAACCGGGGGTACGCCTCGAACCCGCCGTCCCCGCCGCGCTTCCAGTGCTACGTGCCCAACCAGACGGACAAACCGCCCGAGTATTCGGCCGCGGCCGCCGACAGCCTGGCCAGACCCACCTCCCTCAACACCCAGGCGGGTCAGATCATCTTCTGCAGCTCCATTGACCAGATGAAGGAGAACATGTACCGCAGCATGGTGCCCACCTTGGTGATCCCGGCCCACTACATGCGCCTGCCCTCCGAGTTCTCCAAAGACGGCAAGGACCAGAAGGACCAAGATAAAGACGGCGCCCAGATGGGCGGAGGCCAGCACCACCACTCCCAGAAACAAGGGGACGACTCCGATGACCCGAGCTGGGCGTCCGACTCCTCGGGCGGACCCATGACCATCCCGGTGCTCTTCAACGACTCCACCATGGCTCAGATGAGCGGGGAGCTGCAAGCGCTGACGGAGAAGAAGCTCCTGGAGCTGGGCGTCAAGCAGCACCCGAGGGCGTGGTTCATCTCCCTAGATGGACGCAACAACGCTCACGTGCGCCACTCCTACATCGATGCCGGGAATGATCTCAGCGGCGGCGGATTCTTGGGTGGCCCCAGCGGCGCTGGCCGAGACGTCAACCTGGAGCCGCCTCTGGAGGGCCAGGAACGCAAATCGGGAATTAACCGGAAGGGAAAGGACGAGCGCTGGGGGACGGGCGGGCGGAAGGGCCTCGGCGTCGGCACCGGCGGCCTCGGCGGAGGGAAGTGCTACTCCAAGCTGGCGTACCCCGACCACAGCGAGCCCGGCGGCAGCGAGGGCCGCCCGGTCTCCCCCGAGGAGAACTCCCTCACCCCTCTGCTGGACGAGGGCCCCTCCTCCCGGGGGTCCACCGTCCCGCGGAGGGGACGCAGCCGCGTCAACAGCAGCCGCAGCAGCAATGGAGACAACCGCCGCGACTCCATGACCAGCCCCGACGACGACCCCGACGACAAGGACGAGAACAAGAAGAGCCCCTGGCAGAAGATCGAAGACCGGCCGCTCATGGTCTTCCACCCCAGGAAGTGAGCCGTTCCAGACCTGCTGGAAACACGACTTCTTCACGATCTTCTCAACGCGGGAGGGGGGGATCTTTCCACGACGAACACGATAAGCACAACCACGCGTCACCGGTTCACATTTAGGTCGTCGTCTTGACCTTCTGTGTTTCTGGCGAGGTGCTTCTTTGCACTTTCTGATTCCTCTCGTGGTCTCACCGTGCGTCGCTGTCCCTCGTATCCAATCACCACCGAAACCATCGTCTGAGCCATTGCATACACACTGACTGTGGAAATAGCCATTTTATAATATTACAATATAAGAGCGAAGCACTTACTGATCATTTGATAGTTGATTGATACCAAGCATTTGGAAGTGGATGACTTTTATGTTTTTTTAATGGGATTGATGGGCGGCTTAGATTTCCTTCCCCGGACTTAAAACTCACCGCCTCACGTAGACGGTAGAAAACGTGAGGCGGTGTTTCCTCGACTCCTGAAACCACCACTAAATGAAGTTTTCTTTCCCAAAGCTTGAATATGTTGGGAACCTCTCGGTCGTATTGATTATTTTTTTCCTCGTGAATGGACGATGCGATCCTTCAGGGACGCACTTCCTCCCGCGTTCCCAATACTTCATCGGATCGTAATCGTTTGATTTCATGATTCTTTCCTCCGTCACCGATTTATTGCCAAAACGTAGACTTTCTGCCTTCTTTTTTCTTCTCGATTTTCTGTCGTGTAAATAGATTCCCAGACGGTTTTGAAGGATAATTTGTATTTCTTTGGGGTTTAGAAAGGTTTTTTCGCATGCATATGAATGTATGAAATAAACAGAAGGCACCCAAGGGCCCCCCACAGTTCTCCTGCGTAGACGACGACGCCCTCTAATTGCCAAGAAAACATGGGAAAGCCCAACCAGCCACAGCACCACTTGACTTGAAGACGTCCCCGTTTAATATTCCACTGAGATCCACGGGGTTGTTGGACCACGTCCCTCCTGTAAGTGCCTTCTTTCACACGGGGTCGAGTGAGAGGCATGCAGGGCCATCTTCAACACGCAGCCAGGCGTCACCGGCACCAATAAGCACACACTGCATTGTGGCAACAACAACAACAACAATAACAACAACAACAACAACAGCGCGTCTCTCTGGGCCTGCCAAAATAAAATAAAAAATGTTACGTCCTTTAATATCTTCGTTTTATTGTATCTATCCTCTTTTTCACTCAACTTGTAAATGTACGATGAACTATATGAGATTTTACGGTGTAAAGATGTGCATGTAACATGTAGAATAGGTGTTTTTAATGATTTTTATTTTGTATTGTTGATCAGGATGTTTGGCACAAAAAAGAAGAAGCGATTGCTGAGACGCATTGAATCGTGTTGCCAAAATGAACTGTTCCAAGAAGATACACTGAATTTTCCCGTAATCCAGCTCTTAACGAAATTCACTTCCGGTCGTAAATGTTTACAACGACATCACGCTGACCAACAAAAACGCTCCTCACCACTGGTTCCCAGCATCACCACTGGTTCCCAGCATCACCACTGGTTCCCAGCATCACCACTGCCTGATGTGCATCAACTGTGAACTGTGAACGCCGCCGCGTCATCGAGCTTTGATGGTTTTGATGGTTTTGCTGGTTTTGAAGCGGTGGCTGTGTAGAAGTCGCTGCCCGTATCCTACCAGACAAACTGAAGATGTGATGTGAAAGTCTGAAGAATCGATTCCTACTGAACTGTCGCGTCCACTGCTGTAAATGTACGTTTTATTTTTGGGGACCAGATATTGAATTATTATTATTATCATCAACATGAGTTGTGCAATTGTGGCTTTCCCTGCTTTGTTTCTGTTTGACGTGAGAGAACCTGTTTTTTTTGTTTTTTTTGTGAACTTGTGTGTTTCGGACGGAACTGAATCCCGGAGAGTACACATGAAAACACGTTTTGGGGAGTTTTGATAGTACAAGTACACGCGAGGGCGGAGCTGTGGGCCTTCATCCTGCGCAGTAGATCGTTTGCTTCATAAACCTGGTCAGCTGTTTGTAAACTGTAAGTTGATTCTTTCTGTACATGAGACTAAATAGAAATAAATTTGTTCCCACGGTCAGTCGGCGTTTGTGGTTTTATTTTGATTTCTGAAATCAATGAAAATACAAAATAGCACAACAGCTGAGATGGACCATTTATGAGAAATTTTACCTTTTATTTTGTATATATTTAATATACTTCACCCATGGAGATCAATAAAGTTTCATTTGTGTGTAATTTCTGGAAATAAACTAAAGTTATCATACATGTGAAGTAAAAAGTGCAATATTTACTTCTGAGATGTAGTAGAAGTATAAATAATCAGAAAAAAGGAAAGACGCAAATAAAATACAAGTACATTGAAAGTCCAGTACTCGGGTAAATGTACTTTGGTGTATTTCTTTAACTTTGATGCATGATAAAGCAGAAAACATTCAGACCACGTGACGAGCCACCGCGTACTGGCCCTTTAAGGCCAGACCTGCAGAGTCACGTGAGCGCGCGTGTGTCATGTGACCCTTTAAGAGCGAGCAGCTTCGGTCCTTTGTGCTCTGAATGTTTGTGAAGCCGCTAAGACGTTCGACATTTTGGACTTTTCCTGTTCTGTTGCACCAGATTTACCAGGTGAGAGAAAAAAAAACTCTTCCGGGTTGCTTCGCTGGCTGAAAGCCATTCAAACCGGTTAGCTCTGTCGTTAGCCACATGCTAACCGGTGACGGTGCTAGCTCGAGGTTTTCAGGTACTTTTAGGGAGAAATACCTGGTGGCAACATTGTATAAGTACTTCGTTTGATGTATTTAAACACAGTACTGTGGTGTTTCTGTTGAGAGGAGATGCTGACCAGAGCTGCTCGTTAATATCAGCTCAACTCGAGCTGTCACCTACTAGTTATGGTAAATATATTTAATACATTTAATACTAATATATCAGCTGCAGGGGTGGATACTTTGGGGCATTTACTTAAATACTGTACTTCACTCGAGTGTTTTTAATTTTCTGTATATTTTATCTTTAATTTTACACAGAAAGATATTTGTGTTTTTAACTGCATAACATTGAAAGACATCATTACTTTGATTTACTTAATTACTGCATTGAGAGGCGTGTCGTCTGTTTTCTTTTCACCACATCAGCAAACACATTTATATTAAGTTAACTGATCTGAGCAGACCTCTTAATTACTCCTTTAATGCTAAATAACTTTATTTTCTTGAATTGTGATTTTTGTTTTGTTTAGACCTTCTTTTTAAAACCCACAAGCAGTTTTTATATATAACTTATTTAACATATTTTACAGACTCCACACTTTAGAGCTGCAATGAGTAGTTAATAAATTAGTCAATAAATTAATCAACAATAAAACAAGAACCGGCAACTAATTTAGTATTTAATTAATTGTTAACACTTATCAAGTAAACAAACATTGAACCTGTGTGTGTGTGTGTGTGTGTGTGTGTGTGTGTGTGTGTGTGTGTGTGTGTGTGTGTATTTAATATATATATATTTTAACTTTTACGCTTGGATTGTTGATATTGTCTAATAAATTGTAATTGCAGATTTGAATTTACTTTTTTTTTAAATTTGTTTTACTAAACAATTAGAAAATATCTTGCAGACCCAAAACAAATATTAGTTTCAGCACTAAACTCGTCAAATAAAACTATAGTAAACCAAATATGTTATAGTGACTTTTGGCATTGTAGAGCAGTTAAGGGATATGAAATGTTAAAGATATGAATGCAACAAAAAGACAGACATGAATCCTGCAGAGCTGCAGCATTTATTTAGTTATCGTCTCCTCAATGATTTAAGTGTCTCAGAAACCGACGAGACGAGACAGAGTTGTCTCTCAGTCGTTGAGGCTCTCTGTCGGTTCTCGTGTTCCCTCCTCACGGCCCGGTTCCCCCCTCAGATGTGGGTCCTGGTCCTGGTCCCGGCTCTGCTGGGTCTGAGCTCGGCGATGGTGTGTCCGGATGGAGACACGTGTGAGAGCGACAACACCTGCTGCAAGAACCCCGCGGGGGAATACGCCTGCTGCCGGCTGCCCAACGTGAGTCACGGCCTGCTGGTTGAGTTACTAGTTAGACCAGTCGACCTTTAGTTAAACCAGTAGACCTTTAGTTAGACCAGTAGACCTTTAGTTAGACCTTTAGTTAGACCTTTAGTTAGACCTTTAGTTAGACCTTTAGTTAGACCTTTAGTTAGACCTTTAGTTAGACCTTTAGTTAGACCAGTAGACCTTTAGTTAGACCAGTAGACCTTTAGGTAGACCAGTAGACCTTTAGGTAGACCAGTAGACCTTTAGGTAGACCTTTAGGTAGACCAGTAGACCTTTAGTTAGACCAGTAGACCTTTAGTTAGACCAGTAGAACTTCTTATTTTCTAAGTCCTCTTCCTCTGCTGTTCCCTGCAGGCGGAGTGCTGTTCGGACCACCTGCACTGCTGCTACGAGAGGACGGTGTGCGACCTGCTGCACGGCCGCTGTGTGAACAAGACGGTTTCTCTTCCCTGGACCAGACGCCTCGCCTCCCAGCGGGCGCCGCTGGCTGCCACGGTAACGGCGGGGGAGATGGAGGAGGACGCCTTGTTGTTGTTTTACTGTCTGGTGGTTTGTAGGACGTCTGTCGTCCTCTCAGTCTTTGAGGCACGACTATTTTAAGATTCCAGGTCAAACCACAAATTTGACGCACAATAAGCTCTTTTATTTTATATTTTTTTTTATTTTTTATTTTTTTTTTACAGCTGTAATTTGTGAACCGTTTGGTTTTCTTCATGTCTGGATCACTTTGGTTGTTACCGACATCTCGTGAATATTTTATGTCAATACTACTTTTTAGAAAAATATTAACTGAGCAAAATGGTGACGTGTTCAATGCTTATTATTATTATTATTATTATTATTATATTTTTTTTTTTTTGTTATTTGCAGATCTAAAACAACGTACTGATACATTTGCTCTTTTTAAGATGGCACAAAAACATAAAGAACATATTTAAACAATAACGTTACTTCATCCTCTTTGAAGAATGTCAACTGACTTCATGGCCATTTTGTTTCATAAGTAATGAAAGTGTATCTTTTAATATTTGCATCTCTGTAGAGAATAGAGTCCGTATAGTGCAGGTCTACCATTGACATGATGTTCTGTATATGTGTGTGTGTGTGTGGCGTTGCAGCTCCAGGAGAAGCTCAAAGCCGTCGTCTGTCCGGACCGAGAGTCCGAGTGTCCCGACGACACGACCTGCTGCCAGCTGGCCGACGGCTCCTGGGGCTGCTGCCGGTTCGCCAAGGTGACGGTCCGACTTCTATCCACCTACAACATCTATTTCTATACATTTTAAATATCTGGTAATTCAGCAGCTAAATTAGAACTATATAAAATGATTCTAATATTTTAAATGGATTTGCTTGTTTTACATTATCTTCCCCTCATGTTGTGTCCTCTCCTCTCCACTAGGCGGTGTGCTGTGAGGATAAGCGTCACTGCTGCCCAGAGGGCACGAGGTGCGACCTTGAACACTCAAAGTGTGTTTCGTCCTCTCTGGAGTCGTTCCCCATGCTGGAGAAGGAGCCGGCCAGGAGGAGGGGCAACGACTCGGGTAGGAACTAAAGGTGTTTCTTTATATGCTGATGATGCTCTACTAATAACTAAAGGTGTTTCTTTATATGCTGATGATGCTCTACTAATAACTAAAGGTGTTTCTTTATATGCTGATGATGCTTTACTAATAACTAAAGGTGTTTCTTTATATGCTGATGATGCTTTACTAATAACTAAAGGTGTTTCTTTATATGCTGATGATGCTCTACTAATAACTAAATATGTTTCTTTATATGCTGATGATGCTCTACTAATAACTAAAGGTGTTTCTTTATATGCTGATGATGCTCTACTAATAACTAAAGGTGTTTCTTTATATGCTGATGATGCTCTACTAATAACTAAATATGTTTCTTTATATGCTGATGATGCTCTACTAATAACTAAAGGTGTTTCTTTATATGCTGATGATGCTTTACTAATAACTGAATATGTTTCTTTATATGCTGATGATGCTTTGCTAATAACTAAAGATGTTTCTTTATATGATGCTTTACTAATAACTCAATGTTTCTTTATATGCTGATGATGCTCTACTAATAACTAAAGGTGTTTCTTTCTATGCTGATGATGCTTTACTAATAACTGAATATGTTTCTTTATATGCTGATGATGCTTTGCTAATAACTAAAGATGTTTCTTTATATGCTGATGATGCTCTACTAATAACTAAAGATGTTTCTTTATATGATGCTTTACTAATAACTGAAGCTTGTTCCTGCAGCTCCTCCTTTGCGCTCGGTGTCGTGTCCTGGAGGACAGAGCAGCTGCCCGGACAGTTACACCTGTTGCCTCCTGAGCAGCGGAGCGTACGGCTGCTGCCCTTACGCCCAGGTACGCACGACACGAGATATGTATGTATGTATGTATGCATGTCTTATTGATTTGTTCATCGGCATAGGTTTCGCTCACATGTCAATTTGAAGAGCTCATCTGGGAAAGTGTTTAAAGTTTACAGGATTTTCTGATGACAAAAAAGATGCGACATGATTAATCAGTTAATTGAGTAAATGTTGTTGCAAAGAGATTTTCTTTTTTGTGCCCTAGGTTACAACTTGTTAATTACTGTATAGTACAAAATAAATTGCATTTTTATTACATCCAGACAAATTATTATTCTGCTTTATTTTACTAAATCAAGTTTACTAAGTGGTTTATTGTTTGGCCCTTTAGAAACATGTGTTTGTGATGAAGCTGCAGCTTTAGTCAACATGTTGAGCTTTGAGGGCTTTGTTGGAAGGAAACAAACGTTTCTGGTGAGACTGACGCTTGTTGACCTACAGACTCCTTTTCAAAGTCCTTCGGCTTTGAGACAATGATGTAATTTCCGACTAAACCTGTACCTTGAATCATGCGTCTGACTCGTGCGCAGGCCATCTGCTGCAGCGACCATCTCCACTGTTGCCCTAGCGACACGGAGTGCGACCTGGAGCACGGCGTCTGCAAGTCCGGGGCGGCGCCGCTGAAGAGGGTCGGCGCCGCGTCCGACGACGGTAAGAACCCGGAGAGACGCGGTCTGACGGACTTGAGATCAAACCGGTGTTGATCGTGTGCTCTCGTCCCGCCAGTCGAGTGTCCCGACCAGAAGTCGTCGTGTCCCGACCAGACGACCTGCTGCAAGATGGCCGACGACACGTACGGCTGCTGCCCGATGCCCAAGGTGAGTCTCGTGTTCGGGGTTCACACCGACCGGCTCCACGGGTTGAAAAGAAGAACCGACCCGTCTGTGGATTTAAAGTCAAATAGTTTGCAACCAAGAAATTGAACTTATGACCATGAAATAAAAGACAAGTCATCAAAACAGGACGTCAGTGTCACAGTAGTGTGTGTGTGTGTGTGTGTATTTAGTCTCCCCTCTCTCCCTGCAGGCCGTCTGCTGTTCGGATCACATCCACTGCTGTCCTGAAGGCACCAGCTGTGACGTCGCCCACAGCGCCTGTGTTTCCGCCGGCGGAGAGACGGCCATGACCACCAAGCTGCACGTCGCCGTGGCGACGCCGGAGAAAGGTCAGAGCGGGACGGTCGTCTTCACCGACCAAGACCCTGTCGATCCTAAAGATTTGATTGGCATTTTAACACCAAGATTAATATATATATATATATATATATATATATATTAAAAAAAATAAAGACAACTTTAACAGATGAAATAAAAAATGTATTTAAGCAAAGAATAAAACTATTTCTACGTGAGATTTTAAGTTATTTTGCATGATAAACACAGGCAGCATTATCCTGTCCTTTTTATTTATTTTTTTTAAATGTCAAATCAATAGTGAATGATGAGCCAAAACACTCATGTGAGCAGCTGGAAGCTGAGTGTTTTATTCTGAAGGTTTCAGCGCAGAAACAGATGATGAATCCTCATAGTGTGTATTTAAAGAGGAACTCTGGATTTGGGAGTGAAGTCGCATCAAACGATTTAAACCCAAATCTGGAGGTGTGGAGTTGGAAAGAAGTGAGACCTCTGTCACTGCCGCTCCTTCTTTAATAAAACAGAAGATGCCTCTGGAATGCTACACTTTATTTATTTGTATTGAGTTTGTTTGACACTAATTCTCTCTCTCTCTCTCTCTCTCAGCCGGCGTGGTTCCCTGCGACGGCTCGGTCTCCTGCGCCGACGGGAACACATGCTGCGCGCTGCCGACCGGCGCCTGGGCCTGCTGCGCGCTGCCGCAGGTAAAGGTAGCGCCGCGCCGCCGTGTTTACCTGTCATCCAGGTGTTGTTGATGCTCAGCCGCTCGTCTCCCCCTGCAGGCCGTGTGTTGCAAGGATCACCTGCACTGCTGCCCGCACAACACCGTCTGCAACCTGGAGGCCTCCGCCTGCGACGCCGCCTCGGGCGCCGCCGCCGTGCCGTGGAGCGCCAAAGTGCCCGCCGTGCCGTCGCCGGCCGGCAACGGGAAGTGCGACGGGTCCACGTCCTGTCCCGGGAAGTCCACCTGCTGCCGGACGCAGAGCGGCGGCTGGGCCTGCTGCCCGCTGCCGCAGGTGAGCGCCGCCTGCCGGCTACGTCCTGATGAGCGACGACTCAGGAGTAGACATGAGACTCATTAACCAGTTATTGTCTTCCTGCAGTCTTGACTGTAAGGAAGCCCGGAGGGACAATTAAGAGATCTCGTTTAAACTTAAAAACATAATATGTATCCTGTTTATATTTGAGGCATTTTACTTTTTTGTTGAGCAGTAGACCTCAACTCATTAGATTAAAGCATGAAACTTAAACTCGTACCCAAACTATTCCAAAACTATTACAAAATAAATGCATTAAAAAAAAAAAGGTCAATTAAACAACGGAATTGCATATTTTGGGTCAATGAGGTTCCCAAAGATACCTTATATTTTAAACTCTCTCTCTCAATTAAAAATATATATTTTAAATATGTGCTTTGTTAACTTTTTGTGCTTCAACTAAAACAGTTTTCCATCAAATTAAAAACATAAGATATATATTTTTATTTGACAGAAGCGTGTTAGCCAGTAAATCTGCTGCAGCTTGACGTGTTCGTCTCCCTGCAACAGGCCGTGTGCTGCGACGACCACGAGCACTGCTGTCCGCACGCCACCGTCTGCAACCTGCAGGCCGAGACCTGCGACGACCCGGCGGGCTTCTGGCCTTCCGTCCGCTGGCTGGAGAAGACGCCGGCTGTGACCATGAGTGTGACCTTGGAGCCGCGGGTTGTGACGGAGGTGAAGACGGAGGTGAAGACGGAGGTGAAGACGGAGGTGAAGACGGAGGTGAAGACTGAGGTGTGTGACGAGCGGACGGCGTGTCCAGGCGGCACCACCTGCTGTAAGAAAAGCTCGGGGCAGTGGGCCTGCTGCCCCGTACCTCAGGTCAGAGGCTCCTCCTCCCCTTAGCTCCTCCTCCTTTCCTCAGGTCAGAGGCTCCTCCCCCTTTCCTCAGGTCAGAGGCTCCTCCTCCCCTTAGCTCCTCCCCCTTTCCTCAGGTCAGAGGCTCCTCCCCCTTTCCTCAGGTCAGAGGCTCCTCCCCCTTTCCTCAGGTCAGAGGCTCCTCCTCCACCCTTTAAGGCCTCGTTGAGGGAGACGTTGCTGTTAAAGTTCTGAGGGTTTGTTATCAGACTTCCTGGATGTGAAACTGTTTTTGTTCTTGGTGGAAAGATCAAAGGTAGAAGAAGCCTGAAGGAGAGGAAGTTAAATTACGCCTCCAAAGGTTCTTTTTAGTAAGAAATATCTAATCACAGAAAGATTTACGTCGTGTGAACTAACGACCTGAAACCCAATAAAACTTTCAGCTTAAGATTTCGCTGAGTTCGTCCATTATAGTTATAGAGTTTTACACATAAATGCAGCGATAAAGCGTTCTGAATGTCCTCCAGCTTTACCAGACTACATTGACAAAAAGTCATTTTTCCCCTCAGAATGAAGTCGTTGCTGGTCTACCGGTGCGTTTTGAGTTTCCTGTTTTTCTGCCGTCAGAGGCGTGACTCACGGTTCTCCTTCCTGTTTATCCTTCAGACTGAGTGGAGACTAAGGAACTCAAACTTACAGTTAAACCTGTTTATCGTGAAACAACTGAGAGACTCGTGTTTCTGAGGAACTTGACTACGTAATAACTGAATCACCACACCGTGTGGGCCTTTTTCTTTAGGACTAAAGAGCAGGAATGTTCCGGTCCTACATGACTTTCCTCCTTGACTTTTATGTCCTACCCTCTTGTGCCTGAGCATCAGTTTGTACCTCTTTCCTCCTGCAGGCCGTGTGCTGTGAGGACCGTGAGCACTGCTGCCCCGGCGGCTACGCCTGCGACGTGGCTGCCAGGTCGTGCGTCAAGTCCGGCGCCCTCAGCCGGCCCTGGATCCAGAAGCTCCCGGCCCTGCTGCGGGAGTCCGGTCGGGCCGCTCCCGGTCCGGCTCGGCCCGGCAGGAACATGTGCGACGCCCAGACCAGCTGCCCCCGAGACACCACCTGCTGCCTCATGGCCGGGACCCGCCGCTGGGGCTGCTGCCCGCTGCCGCTGGTACGTCACTGGTTATGGTTACGTCACTGGTTACGTCACTGGTTACGTCACTGGTTACGTCACTGGTTACGTCACTGGTTACGTCACTGGTTACGTCACTGGTTACGTCACTGGTTACGTCACTGGTTACGGTTACGTCACTGGTTATGTCACTGGTTATGGTTACGTCACTGGTTACGTCACTGGTTACGGTTACGTCACTGGTTACGTCACTGGTTACGGTTACGTCTACGTCACTGGTTACGTCACTGGTTACGGTTACGTCACTGGTTACGGTTACGTCACTGGTTATGGTTACGTCACTGGTTACGGTTATGTCACTGGTTGCGCCACTGGTTATAGTTGCGCCACTGGTTATAGTTGCGTCACTGGCTATAGTTGCCTCACTGGCTATAGTTGCGTCACTGGCTATAGTTGCCTCACTGGCTATAGTTGCGTCACTGGCTATAGTTGCGTCACTGGCTATAGTTGCCTCACTGGCTATAGTTGCCTCACTGGCTATAGTTGCCTCACTGGCTATAGTTGCCTCACTGGCTATAGTTGCCTCACTGGCTATAGTTGCCTCACTGGCTATAGTTGCCTCACTGGCTATAGTTGCCTCACTGGCTATAGTTGCCTCACTGGCTATAGTTGCCTCACTAGTGATGTCACGCCGGCTGCAAGCGGTTCCTTGAGGTGTGTGTGTGTGTGTGTGCTGTTCCTCAGGCGGTGTGCTGTGAGGACGGGCTCCACTGCTGCCCCGGGGGCCACGCCTGCGAGCCGCACCGCTCCGCCTGCACCCAGGGGCCCGGCGTGGTCGTGCCCTGGTTCTCCAAGCTGAGCGCCCGCAGCGAGCCGGCCGCCGTCACCGACGTCAAGTGCGACGACAAGAGCAGCTGCGCGTCGGGAACGACGTGCTGCAAGCTGCAGACGGGCGAGTGGGGCTGCTGCCCGCTGGTCAAGGTCTGTAAGGCCCGGAGGCATGGCGTTGTGTTTAATGCATTAACCATAGAAAACAACCCACTTTAGGCCCTTTCCTCGAATGTCATCCCCAAACTAAAAAGGGTGCATCTCTGCAACCACTAGGGCTGTTTGAATAATGTTGGTGTTATAATAAAAGATACACATGTGGGATTTTGTTCTATATGTTACTGGTTAAGAGTAAATGAAGATGACACAGGAAAAAATGTTACGGTTTCAAATCATAGCTCAATATGTGAACATTCTCTAACCCAAATCATACACAATATGTGAACATTCTCTCTGCAAAGGTTGACTTTAATAAAGTGAAGCAGAACAAAGTTAGAGAACATTCAGACGAGGTCTAAAAGAAAATTTGCATTTGTGACATTTAAATGTTCTCATGTACCAAACCATATATTTCACTTGTATATTACTTATGGTGTTCAATGCATCCAAATACAGCAGTTTTGGGGCTTTTTCCCCCTCATAAAACAAGCTATGATTTACAGTTTTATATAACACTCGCTCAGTCTGCCCCCGTAGGGGAGGATTGGTTTTTAAAAGGTTTTAAACGTCGTTGTCTATAAAAGCACGGAGGGGGTCGTATTTAATGTAAAAATACTTTTAGCTACTGTGACACACTTCTGTCCAGTCTCATTTATATTGTCTTAGTTTTTGTTGTCATATTAAATATTCACCTGTGCATAAAAAGCTGACGGCTCCTCGTCTGCAGGCGGTTTGCTGCGCCGACCGTGAGCACTGCTGCCCTCAGGGCTACACCTGCAACATGCAGACCGGCACCTGCGAGAAGACGGACCCCGACGCGCTGCGCCTCCCCGTCCCGCTGGTCAGAGTGGTACGGCCCGATCCCGAGGACGCCGGGGCTGGAGAGGACGTACCATGTGGCGTCACGGGGGAGTTCCGCTGCTCCAAGCGGGACACGTGCTGCCGGGTGTCGGCCTCCCAGTGGGCGTGCTGCCCCGCCGCGCAGGTACGCATGAGTCACGGAGCGGGTTCCATCGGGTCACGTGATCCACAGGATTTACTATTTTTATTAAACATGGAACCTTTAAATATTCCTCTTGGGCATTGTGTAAATGTATTATTAATCAATAGAATTTAGTGTGTGATGATCAGCTTTGAAGTTATTAATTATGTCCAGTAATTTAATTCTTGATCTGTTTTATTTTGACTTTTGAATATTTTAAGACATTTAGTTCAGGTATGAATGTGGATAAATAAAAAACTAAGCTATTCTAGCTTTTGTTTAAAAATATGAATTATGAAACTTTATCTTCATTATGAAACTTTTTGAGTCAATTTTTTTTTTTTTTTTGCAGTAATCAGATTTCCAGTAATTATATGTAAATAAATTGGGATTTTAGAAATCTGAGTTTTATCAAACAAGATTTCTCTTGATCGCTTCTTTCTTGCATTTATAAAAAAAAAAGCTTTAATTTTCAAAATTTCACAATGTGTTTTTATCCAACAAGATATTCTGCTTCAATCCATATTTGTGGGCGTTTAGCCTTTTCAAAATTAAAGTTCTTAATTATAGTTGATGAAGAAAAAATGTTGTCGTCTACTTTTCTAAAATTAGGTTTAAATTCTGTCATTTAAACTAATGTCTTATAACATAATTGTAGTGCTTTTATCTATGGGTTTGATTCATAATTTCTGAGTTAATAACCTTTATTTAATTTATTAAAACTGCTACAGGCAACTATGCCTTTAAAAAATTCTGGTTATTGCCCTTTTATTAATACATTAATCCCTCCGTCTCGTCTGCCAGGCGGTCTGCTGCCCCGACTCCAAGCACTGCTGCCCCGCCGGACACTCATGTGACCCGGCGGCTGGCGGCTGCTCCCAGAGCTCCCAGAGCTCCCAGAGCTCCCAGCTGACCTGGGACGCTCTGCTTGGGGGCCGGAGGAGAGACTTTGTCCCCCGCGGGCTCTAAGTCCCACAGGGAGGAGCAGTGATGGGCGGCCATCTTTGATCCGTAACGTCCCCGTTGTCATGGACGGCACTTCCTGTTCCACGCGTCCTTCGTGGAGGTGTGTTTTTATTTTGGGTGCTGGCTGATGAAGAGGAGGAGACTTGGTCGCAGTGAAGACTTTATGAAGAAGAAGAAGAAGCACTTTGATCAGGTGACATCACCGACGCTTGTCTGTAGTTCATGTGTAGCATGGCAAGCAGCAGAATCATCATCACTCGTAGATGATGAAGATGATGAGCAACTTTTGATTTTCAGCTAATTCTGTGTGAAGAAAACCTTCATAAATGGGTCATGCATATAAATATGTTTCTGTAGTTGTTTCAAACACCTAGAAAGGCATTTACATAAATGAACCGTATTTAGTGGTTTCATTGGGTTCTAACTGCACGATGCAGAAGAGTTGGTGGGGATGAGCCTCGGGGATCTTTAACAAGCTTGTTGTTGTTCAAGGTGAATAAAGTTATATCTATTATTATTTTGCCTGTCTGTCGTTTGTTGCTTGGTGCCGTCTGCAGAACGAGGCCTCGAGGTCTTCATGGTGTCGGTTTGAATGTGAGGTCATGCAGTGAGGTCATGCAGTGAGGTCATGCATGCAGTGAGGTCATGCATGCAGTGAGGTCATGCATGCAGTGAGGTCATGCAGTGAGGTCATGCAGTGAGGTCATCCTTGAAGTGTCATCAGCTGCAGGATGCGCCTCACACTTCCTCTGTTATGAAGACCAGAGTGAAAACAAGACTGGCGGGTGGAGACGTCACTGCAGTGGGTTTATTGGAGCCGCTGCCCTCTGGTGGTCAGAAGCCAACATGGCGGCTCTTCTGCTTGGTGCTTTAAACGAGGTCAGACTTCCTGTTAAAGCTCCACACATTGATTTTTGATTTAAAGCAATTAATGAATGTGATTCATGTCGGTTTTAAGTATTTTATAAAAATGGAAATGGTACTCAACGTTCTTTTTCAAATAAACAAACGCTACTAATTATCAGATAAAAATAACATTAACGGACTTCTGGGATTCTATATGTAATTAAGCCTGGCACCTTATTTACATGAACACAAATTAAACATGTTACCTTTGGGGGGAAAAAAAAATCTATATGTCTATATGATCCATCACTTCCGCTCGGTGAGGAATAAAGATTATTGATTTAACGCTGGCATCGGAACCAGGAAACCGGTATCGGGACTGAGTCACCTGGGAGGGAGGCTAGCGTAGCTTAGCATGACGACTGGGAGCAGTGGAAACGGCTAGCCTGGCTAACAAAACCCAAAGTGTGTTTCAATTCTTGCAAAAACAGAAATGTAAAGACGAACGTGAGCTATCCTGCTTCCAGTCTTTATGCTAAGCTAAGCGGCGTCTGGTGTCCCCCATGGAACCTTATAAGTACGCTATACGTTTATTTTGTTGCCTCCTATTTGAATTGTGCCATGAATTACAGATATGTTTGTCTCTTAAGTAATTCTGCACGTTAATATGGCACAATTCAAACGGGTAAAAAGGAATAATATATATTTTATATACTTTTGATTGAAGGAGGGACACTGGAAGGGGCGGGACTTAACATCTCTATAGCATCATATTTAATAAACAGACTTTGATCTTTTATGACCACAAAATATAGCCAACTATTCCACTGAACAGTGGATGAGAGGAATATATATCGTATATATTTATATAAATCTGTTTCCACTTCTATGTTTAGCGGCTCTGACCTGCAACAGAAGAGCGACAAAAACCCTTTGACTTCCTTTGAGCTTCTTTATTGGTCCGTCAGCTGATCCCATTCATGTTGCCAGGGAGAGAGAGAGAGAGACACACACATACACACACACACACACATATACACGCATGCACACACACCTCTCCCTCCTCTGGCATTTTGTTAATTCCCACAGGAATGTATAGATCCCACTCGTCTCTGACAGCAGATGTTAATATTGTTCTTTAAGAGTACTACACTGGTAAAATATACTCGTTATTCAAACTCTAGAAAACTAAATCTTTATTTCTTCACAATATTCACTTGTGGAGGTTTTTAGTGTTTAAAAACTAATCTGATGATATTGCTGGTGAAAAATAAATATGCTTTTTAACATATTTATCATGTATTATTACGTTGTATATTTTAGTTTACTTGTTTCACTAAATTGACGTTTTCTGTATTGATATTTTATTTTTAATGTTTTAGTACATTTCAAATATTTGTCTTTCCATGAACATTATTAAAATAATTGCCAGTCAGTCAGCTCGTAAATGTAAACGTATCATTTCAGCTGAACTTTTATAAACAGTTGGGTTGTCTATTTTATTAATTTTCATCATTTATTATCAAACATTAAAGTGCTAGCAATGCAACACGTGTGATATATATATATATATATATATATATATATATATATATAAAAATATACAATAATGTTAATAATACAAATAAAAAGAGAAAACAGAAAAGTTAAACTCAAAACCTCATATTTCATGTAATTTGTGAGCAAATATTTTAGTATTCAACTCTAAATAGTAAATGTAATATAGTAGAAGTAGAAAGTTACATGAAAAGGAGCGTACTAGTAACTCAAATTCTTCTACCTGAGTAAATGTATTTAGTTACACTCCAACAGTACAAATGAAAGAAAACTAAAAGAGCAAGCGTCCCATCCAGTGAGGAGGGGGCGTGGCCACAGACGGGGCGTGGCCATGCGTGGGGGCGTGGTTACCGAGGTGTAAGAGCTCATAACTCACACATGGTCGACCAATCAGCAGAGGCTGCGGGGGGCAGAGAGCCGGTCGGTCGACACACAGGACAGTAACACACAGGACGGACAGGGGAAGACAGTCAGGACCCTCGTCTTCGTCTTCCTCCTCTTCCTCCTCTCACCTGAACCAGGAGCCACAGGAGTCTCTTCTCTGAGGTAAATGTGACTTTGAGGATCCTCCGGTCTGACTCGTGTGCACTCGGAGGGTTCGGGTCGACGGGGTCGAGGGGTTCGGGTCACAGCCCAGGAAGTGCAGTGAGTGGTGCATCATGGGAGGAGGCTGTAATTGGATGGGATCAATGATCTTGTATGATCTGGATAGTGTCACCATACGAGTTAAAATGTGTATAATAGTGATCATCAATCACATTGTTGTCTCCAAACGCTCTTGTTCGGTTCATTTGTAATTAAAAGTATTTCATAAGTATTTTAGTTCGACATAACTCTTATTGGATTTATCTTTTTCTATTTATCTTTATTTATTTGCTTGTCTGCTGCAGCAACAGGAATCATTAAAGGTTCATCTTTATCTTTCCTTTTGTATGTTTATCTTATGTTTAATAACTTAAACTTCATATACTTTCTTTAATTTTGTATTATTTCATGTTATCGATATCTGGTCTTACTCGTTAAAGTCTAATATCTTGAGTTACTTTACGGGGAGACTGTCCACAACTCGGGTGTTTTATTTGACCTTTTCCGCCACATGTTATTCTTTAAAAACTTTATTTAAAAAGTCATAGTTTTGGGTCACAGTGTCGACATCCTCCGGTCTCCTCCCGGCTGCAGCATGAGGGCTTCAGGGCCGCCGCTGTGCGTGGGACGCGTGTGTTTTGATCCCCTCCAGGTATTCGCTGTCAACATGGCGAGCGTTTGAGGGAGAGCGACTCCGACAGCTGGTGGAAGGAACGCCCCGCGTGCCCGAGCGCCCCGCTATTTATACCCTCTGCTGGTGTCCGTTCATTCACACCCGGCCTCCGCAAAGGCCAATTACAAATCTGCTGCTTCTGCGTTTCCATTGGTGGAGAGGAGCCGCTAATATTATCAAAATGACACTTAACACCTACGGACAGGCAGGGCTCAAGTATCGCCATAGTGACAATGACATAAACAAATGAAACACAACATACCGCCACAATATCGCTGCGGTAGAGACCTGTCAATCACCTTGTAGCCCCGCCCCTAAATCATCCCCTGTTTTATGGTCTGTTTGATCATTTCATAAATTATTATTAATACATGCTGTATTGAAGAAGACTTGAATCTAGAGATTGAGACAAACTCATGTTTACAATGTTTATATAGACTTCTATACAACCAGATGAGTCGCCCCCTGGTGGTCAGGAGAGAGAATGCAGCTTTAACACATGAAGCATAGACTTCTATACAACCAGAGGAGTCGCCCCCTGGTGGTCAGGAGAGAGAATGCAGCTTTAACACATGAAGCATATACTTCTATACAACCAGAGGAGTCGCCACCTGGTGGTCAGGAGAGAGAATGCAGCTTTAACACATGAAGCATAGACTTCTATACAACCAGAAGAGTTGCCCCCTGGTGGTCAGGAGAGATAATGCAGCTTTAACACATGAAGGATAGACTTCTATACAACCAGAGGAGTCAGTAGAGCCAATGCAGCTTTAACATATGACACATTGACTTCTATACAACCAGAGGAGTTGCCCCCTGGTGGTCAGGAGAGAGAATGCAGCTTTAAGACATTTAGCATATACTTCTATACAACCAGAGCAGTCAGTAGAGCAAATGCAGCTTTAGCACATGACACAGTGACTTCTATACAACCAGAGGAGTCGCCCCCTGGTGGTCAGTAGAGACAATGCAGCTTTAACATGTGACACATTGACTTCTATACAACCAGAGGAGTTGCCCCCTGGTGGTCAGTAGAGACAATGCAGCTTTAACACATGAAGTGAACACAGTTTGTGCGTCCTGATGTTCTTTCTCTCTCCTCCAGCTCTCGGGCGTAGAGATGGCCATACCGCGGATGTTCGACTCCAACACCCCGTTCGTCATCGTGACCGGAGGATCCGAACTCTCTTTTCTCGGCAAAGAGGACAGCGGCCCGGGCCGCGAGGAGGAGAAGGACTCGCTGGTCCAGGCCATCGGCCCTCATCTGAGTCGGGTGATGCAGCGCGGCACGGCCAATCACGCGGTCGCAGAGGGGCGGGACGAAGCCGAGGAGAACCAATGTGTCTCCATCGTGGCTCAGGCGGAGAGTACGTGGATCAATGAATGTTGTATGGCCTCAATGAGTCGGTGATTTATGATTGGAGATATTTATAATAAGTATGTATGCAGGAGATATTTGAGTAAAAACTTCGACGTCTTCTCGACTGGATGTATTTCTACTTTTAGCATGAGATGCTAACGCTCACATGTGTACCTTGAGTGCACTGAAACAAACACCAAAGTCAGTGAAAGTGGGCATGAAGAGATGCTATTGAGGTGCATTATGGGACATGTAGGATGCAGGGTTTTTAAAGCCTAACTTATGCCACTGCAGAGGCTATAAGTCAGGATATTTCAACCTCAAGTTTGGTTTCTTTTTTTGTCGTAAATATGAGAATTTAACTTGAATCTCTGCTGTTAAAGGAGTATTTCAACATTTTGAGAAATATGCTTATTTGCCTTCTAGTGGAGAGTTGGATGCGTACTTCCTCTTCAACCCTCTTTGTGGTATTTGACTGAATGTATTTTTCCATCCCAGTGTCTTAAAGCTAAACATGCCTCTGTTCCAGGAGAAGACTTTCAGGAGTTCAGCCCCACCAACACACAGAGCCCTTACTCCAGAGCTCAGCTGCTGAAGAAGCACAGGTACCTCACGATCTACCATCAGCTTGTCTCAAGAGAAATACTACACCTAGAACACAAACATTTTGAAACGTATGTAGAATTTGAAATATATCAAAAATATATAAGATATATCAAAATAATCTGACCCTGATGAAGCATATACTTCTATACAACCAGAGGTGTCTCCCCCTAGTGGTCAGTAGAGAGAATGCAGCTTTACCACATGAAGAATAGACTTCTATACAACCAGAGGAGTCGCCCCCTAGTGGTCAGTAGAGAGAATGCAGCTTTAAAATATGAAGAATAGACTTCTATACAACCAGATGTGTCACCCCTAGTGGTCAGTAGAGAGAATGCAGCCTTACCACATGAAGAATAGACTTCTATACAACCACATGTGTCACCCCTTGTGGTCAGTATAGAGAATGCAGCTTTAAAACATGAAGCGTCGGCTTCACTTGGCAGGTTGCCACCTGATTAGTGTGACGACTCGTATGGACTCTAGTTAACTTCACTTCCTTTTGTATTTTGTATTTAATTACCCCCATGCTTCCGAGTTTGTTTTGATTCCTGCCATTGTTTAGTTTCCCCAACAGTTTTATTTGTCACCTGTATTCTATCACCCCATCAGACCTCCCTTTTAACCACCATCGTTCGTACCCTGAACCGGTTCTATGTCGTCTAACTTGCAGGTCCCTCCTGATTGACTCGGAGGAGGAGGACTTCGATGCGGCGGCCAAACTCCCGCTCCACCACCTCCAGAGGAAACAACGCAGGAAGACCGGAAGATGGAGCCAAGGGGACGGGGAGCGACCTCCAACCATCCAGGGTCTGTGGGTGCAGGAGCTCGATTGGCTGAAGCCGGCTGAGATCATCCCGCCTCCTCCTCAGTTTACTGACCGTAGTCAACGAGACTCCTGCGTACGCGAAGACGTCCGTGTCACAGGAGCGGAGGACGCGTCACCATCAGCGGACTGTTACAGATCAGTGCCTACGAACGACAGAGGAGGCTCAGACTCCGATTGCAGCCTGATTCAGGACTCTGGGTCTGTTTACACTCACGAAAGCGAGTCGGACTCGTCCTGCGCCGCAGAGGAAGGCATACAAGCGCCGGACGGCTTTGGAGTCGGAGCCAGAATGTCAAATTTAGCCTTTGACCTGATGCAGGTGTCTGGTTTTACCTCCTCCTCTCACGCAGAGTGGGATTCAGACTCAACAGGGTGTTTGCAAAGCCCGCTGGGAGCTTCAGACTCCAACTCCGCCCACAGCCCTGTGAATGCGTCCCAGTGTGCATTCGGTGTGGATGACACGAGTGATATCGACACGGTTTTGGGCGGCCTGAGAGGCCGAGTGACGCGGCTGCCCAAGCTCTTCGTTTCACCTTTCTTTAGAGATTTGATCAAACAGACTCCGGACGACTGGGAGAGTAGCACGCCTGTCAATGAAGGACTCGTATTTCATCATGTGAGACACCTACATCCACTTTAGTAGCACTGTATGATGGTAATATGACTTAATCCCAATATAATCTACGAACACCAAACACTGTAAAAGTTTCAACCATGCAATTACATCAACATCACAATCAAAAAAACGTTTTGAAAGTTTAGAAATCACACTTCTATGGAGGTCTTTGGGGACCTTTTAGTCCTTAATATGGAGCAAGCCCATACCACCTCACATGTACTACCATGTGGTAGACCAAAGTAGAGCTGTATTCACTGAGGAACGTTCCATGTGAACATAATCCAACCAGATTACGTTTGTCAGCCCAACATATTTGGGAAAAACATTCAGAAAAAGGTATTTTCGAGGAGACAGGGTCACATAGGGAGTTTTTTAGATTTTACTCACTTTTAGCTCTGTTTTTGGTCTCCACCACCTCCTGAGGGAAACATCTGTCTCTTTAGCTGCTAAATGCTCCACTGTGTTCACAAGCTAGTCTCTAACTGAGTCTGTCAGCTGTTTGCTGCTGAGAAACAAAACAGGTATTTAGGCCGTAAAACCACAACCACGCTCTCAAATATGCTAATATGCTTCATAGTTTTAAAAGAAACTGAGTCAAGTCTCTGGATTTGTCTCCATGAACAACCTCTTTCACATTACATCATATGATGGTATACATTTGTGATTATAGCGGCTTTAATTTAAGTAAAAGTATGTCAACATTGTACTTAAAACAGGTATTTGTCCCTTGACGACAAACAGGAAACACCTGTTATGGTGTGGTGCAATGCTTTGTGGTCGTGTGTTGATTCACCCTCTTGTCATTTACACATCTTTTCCGTTTGCTTTCATCTTCAGCAACTTCAGCCCAGCGGCGGTCAGTACCGGGAGGGAGAGGAGTACTGCGTCCTCCACCACATACAGAACGGCTCGTACGGCGACGTCTTCTGTGTCCGGGACAAAAGGACCGGATTCAAATGTGCTGCCAAGAGGGTAAGCCAAGAAAGAGTGAGTCATTTATTGAAAAAGAAAGTCCAGATGTGCACCACCCAAAGTCTCCTGCTGCTCAACGCCCGACATGGTGATTGAGTTACAAGTGACTGAAGCACATTGTTGTCCGCTGACCTCAGATCCCGCTGAGTCACTTCAGCAGCGAGGAGGTGAGCACGTGGAGCGCTCTCAACTCCGCTCGGGTCGTGGAGCTCTTTGGGGCTGTGAGGGACGGCCTCAACGTGGTGCTCTTCATGGACTTGAAGCCGGGTAAACTCAACAATGAACCGCACAGATCACTGCACGTCGTGGACAGTACAATCGCCCACTTTCAGAACAAATGGATTGCAGTTCAAAAGTGAAAGAATTGTCCAAAAACTTGTTCTGCAGCATGTTTGGCCCAGCTTCTGAAGGAGATGAACTCCCTTCCTGAGGATTTGGCCCTGCACTACCTCCATCAGTCACTGGGGGCACTAGAACACCTGCACCACAGAAATATCCTCCACCTGGATGTCAAAGGTATGTTCTTGATACTTTGGATATATATTTTTAAAAGAGAAATTTCTGAGGTACTTGTATTTGAGTACTTTAATTGTATGTTACTCAATACTTGTAGTGTGCTAATCGAGGGTCCTTTCCAACCCTTTCCAATCAAGGGGTCCTTTCCAACCCTTTCCAATCAAGGGGTCCTTTCCAACCCTTTCCAATCAAGGGGTCCTTTCCAACCCTTTCCAATCAAGGGGTCCTTTCCAACCCTTTCCAATCGAGGGTCCTGTCCAACCCTTTCCAATCGAGGGGTCCTTTCCAACCCTTTCCAATCGAGGGGTTCAACAACAGGGTTTTACACATCTTGTGCCGCTGTGATATTCTCTACTTTTAAGGCCTTTTACTTGTAGTGTGGTACGTTTACTTTCAAAGGATCGGAAAACTTCTTCAATTGCTTGTTTCTGTGTCCATGCACTTTTTAAAGAGCTTCTTCATTGTCGATATACATACACTTGGATTCAGCTTGTTTAGTTTGATGTATTAATATATTATCAGCCGTGGTGGAAGGAGGGGGTCAAGTAAAGCTGCTGGTTCCACTTCCCCAGTGTCGATACCTAATCCTGAACTGACACCCCTGAACCCTCAGTAATCCCAGTTGAGAGGATTAAAGAGGAAGGGGCTTGTGCAAATCAAATGTCCTTGAAGAAGACGATGTTCCTTTATCCCTGATTTCTCACTTGACTGTTTCACGACAAGCGACCGATGAAAACAAGCCGTCCCACTAAATCCGACGTGTTGATTTTATTCCAGTTGACAACGTGCTGCTGTCGGCAGACTGCAGAGACACCTTCCTCTGTGACTTCGGTCTCTCGGAGACTTTAGATGACGATGGATGGAGCGCCAACGCATTCAGGGGTGAGTAAAGTCTAACGAGTCAGCGATAAACGTCACATTAGATATTGATGTGTATTGATCACACTACTGGGCTTGGTTACATTAATTAACTTGAAAGGTCCAGTGTGGAGGATTTAGTGGCATCTAGCGTGTCCTCTGCTCAATCCTTCCTTTGTAAGTGTGTAGGATGACTTCAGGTAACCCAAACACATTAAAGGCTTCGTCTAGATGCAGTGTTTGGTGTGTCGTTCTGGGCTGTAGAAATATAGAGCTCCATGTAGATATAAGGAGCTCTTTCAAAGCTAACGAAAACAAAAAGAGGTGATAAAACACTAATGAAAACATAGATATGAATATGATATTCTATGTCTGCTAATAGATCCCCGCCCCCTGAAATGCTGCACACTGGCCCTTTAAGTAATTAAAAAAGAAGACAAAGAGCTATTCACACTGTTTTATAAATTTAGCTTTGATCAGATTTCACTAATATAAATGTTTACTAAGAGATATATAACAGAAAGTTAGAAATAAACATTGACAGAACACATATTAAAAATTACTTGCACATATAGAGTGCAATAATGTTATTTATACAGCAATATCAACCTAAAGTTTGCTAATCAGTGTTAGCCACCGTAAACTACCGTAAGCTATTGGTCATACCAGACCAAGTGAGGGTGGAAAACCACTGAGTGTATTGAACAAAATAAACTGAATTGAAGTGAACTGAACTGTTAGGTTTCTTTTGATTTTATGTATTTTTTGTCAAAGAAAGAATGTATTTCTTTTCTTTACAAAAGTTAAATAGACTTGCTTAAGTCATCAACTCCAAATCAACCCAAGGATAATGAGAGGGCTAAAGATTGGAGGCTTTCAAGAGATATTTTACAATAGTTTATCTGAACTGAATATATATATATATATATATATATATATATATATATATATATATATATATATATATATATATATATACAGCCTCAGAAAGATGTATATGCCACGCAGCGTTTATACAAACAACAGCAGCATTATCACCAAGATGTGAATGAGTGATGACCTCGGTGTTTGGTTTGTCGACGCAGGAGCCGCCCTCCCCGGCACCGAGACCCACATGGCCCCCGAGGTGGCTCGAGGGGACCGGCCGTGTGCCAAGGCGGACGTGTGGAGCAGCTGCTGCATGCTGCTGCACATGCTCAACGGATGCCACCCGTGGATACGCTGCTACTCCCATCCACTGTGCGTCCAGGTGAGAGTCTTCTTCCCCTTTTAACGGAAGCGTGAGATGTGCACCGAGCTTTTTCTCACGTTTTGCCGCCATGTGTGTGCGTTCGTCAGATCGTCAACGAGCCTCCTCCTCTGTGGGAGGTGCCGTCCAACTGCAACAACTTCACGGCCAAAGTGTTCAGGGCCGGACTCCAGAAGGACCCGGACAGACGGGCGCGGGCGAAGGAGCTCCGGATGAAGACGACGAAGGCCCTCAGAGCAGGTCGGTCGATGTGTTACATGTTCAAGAATCATCTGTGATGTAATTTGTTTATTCTTTTTCACCGTTTTCCTTGAATTGTGAAAATCGGGCAAGCAGTTTTTTGCGTAATCCTGCAGACGAGCAGAAAAACAAACCGTACCATCAAAATATAAACCTCTTAGTGTGGGTATGAATATCAAGCAAAATGCTTTACGTACCAACAATATTCATGGTATTATATGGAATATTATGGAATATCAAGGTGCCTGGTCATGCAAAGCTGAAAAGGTCAGCAGTACAATTGTAAATCCTATATTTGACGTGAGCCACATTTAGGTGAAGCATACTGAGGTCTGTGGGTTGGTGTGGAAGGTATATCTGGGTGTCTTCAACCGAAAAAAATAAAGAAGACACGATAACAGTAAATAAAAGGGTGTAAGGAAAGTAAAATAGGACCCAGGATTGTGCCTTGAGGCACTCCAAAACTGTTTTTTATGACGCAATTGTCAATATAATCTCTTTTTAAGTATGAAAACAGTGCAACAACCAAACGTTCTCCATCTCATTCCTTTATGTTGTCGCCACATTATCTGCATCACTGAGGTCTATACGTTTGCTCCACAGTCGGAGGTCTGAGCCCTTGGTCCGTGAAAAGTGCCCGTGAGAAGCTGCAGAATGACGAGCGCCAGAATGAGGACACGCCCCGCTCTTTGTCGCCCGGGATCAAGCCAACGAAACCATCGACCACGATGTACTGGGTGAGCCCCTGGAGGACGACGGCGGTGGACGAGGACAGCGCCGGCTGGAGGGACGGAGACTCGGACCGAGACTCTGAGGCGGAGACGGACTCCCTCATCGGGGAGTGGGAGTCCCGGCCTAAACCTCTGCAGGACGATTACTCTGCCAACGGAGAGGACTGGGACACCGGCTCCGACTCAGAGGAGGATATTTACATGGCAGAGGAGGAGCATGGTCAGGGAAAGTGGCTGAAGAGTGACAGGGACTATGAGGGGGACTGGGAAGAGGAAGGAGAGGAAGAAGAGGAGGAGGAGGAGGAAGAGTGGGACTCGTCCGTGTCTACAGAGTATCTCCGGGCCCTCCGAGGCATTTTCCCTCTGCTGCAAAAAGGCCAACAGACAAATGACGGTTCATGGGGATCCGAGCCAGAGCTGGAAAACCTCCGAGAGGGTGAGCCGGACCGACTCTTCCAGAATCACTTTGTCTCACGCAACAACGCTTTATTAGGATGCTGCGTCTTCCAGTGATTACAGAGCTGCTTCAGGCTCAGTCTTGAAGGGGAACTCGATTTAAATCTATAATGAATCAAAAGTGGTGGGTCTGTAGAGTCTTCAGAATGTGTGTAATGTACCTAAACTTCTCTTTCAAGGACGTTTTCTCTCATGAGTTTGTTCTCAGACTCTGGTCCAGAAATCTCACTTCAGCAGCTCTTGCATCACCAAACTTTACTCTTTCATTCCTACATATATTCTGAGGGTTTATGCAGAGGGGTTTGTAGCATTCAGAGCCTCATTTATACACATTTATTAATAAAAACATGGAGAAAATATATGTATTTTCATGGCTCACAGCGGGGAAATTGACAGGATTTACAGCAGCTATAGTGCAAACAAGAGAAACAAAATAAAAAAGTATTATAAATAAGCAATAAAACAAACAAATACCACCATAACTGAAATATTATATAAAGAGACAGAATAACAATTATAGCCATTATTGCACAGTGTTTTTCTACTGCACAGGTTTTAAGTGTTTTGGGGTCAGAGCTGATGCAAAGAGATATCCAAAATTCCCTCTTTTGACTTTAATACAGAAACAAAAACAATCCTTTTGAACCTGACTTCATCCAATGTTCAGATTTCGGTTCGGGAAATCGATGCTTCAATGTCAGTGATCATGGTGAAGTTTCTCACTGAATCCTTTCAGCCTTTATGGGATGGAAAGCATGTCTCTGGTCCTGAACTGCTGCTGTGTTGTCGCTCACTAGAGGCGGCCATCGGCACCGCGGTCCAGACCCCGTCCCCCGAACCCCGGGACGACCCGCCGTCCTGCTTCAGCTGCTCGGACTCGTCCCAGATGGACGCCTCAGAGAAGGTGTGTGTGTGTGTGTGTGTGTGTGTGTGTGTGTGTGTGTGTGTGTGTGTGTGTGTGTCTGTGTGTCTGTGTGTACACAGTGTTGGGGTAGTTACTCAGAAAAAGTAACTAGTTACACGTTACTAGTTACTTCTGAAAATTGTAACTAGATTACTTTACTAGTTACTGCATTTGAAAAGTAACTTCACTACTAGTCACTTTACTTTCCATTTTTTTAAGCAAATGTCCAAATTAACTGCAAAGATACATTTTAAATAATAATTTATTATTAATTCATATAATTTCCAATAATATTAATCGCGCGAGTCACACGACACTTCCTGCATGAACAATCTACCGTAAACGTCGGTTTACGAGCCGCTACTACCTTCGGTCAGAGTCCCCGTTAGCTCCCCGCTGTAGCCGGCTGGGGCTCCTGCTAGCGCTCCCCGCTAACTCGCTAGCTCTCCGTGAACTTACGCTAGCTCCCCGAAAACCACCGAAAACCACCGAAGGTAGCGGGACCAGGCTCGACACCCGACTTGGGCAGAGGGGTCGCGGGCAGTAGCAGCAGCAGCGCTAGCTAGCAGCTTGTTGCTACTGTTCATGCAGGAAGTGTCGTGTGACTCGCGCGCCACTAAAAGAGAACTTTTCGGACTGGTAAAAATGTCTTGAGTAACGCAGGAACGCGCCTTACTGAGGTCTAGTAAAGTAGTGTAGTTACCAATATGTTGAGTGTAATGCGTTACTTTACTTCGTTACCTATAATAGTAATATCGTTGCTGTAATCCGTTACTTTGTAACTCGTTACCCCCAACACTGGTTGTACACAATCTAAACCCTGTAAAAACTAAACGTTCCCTGCGTATTCTCCCTCAGGAGTCCGGCCACTCGTCCGATGACCTGAGCTCTGGCGTCTTCTCCTCCAGCAACAGTCATGCAGACGGACACTTGGAGTGGTCGGCCTCGGCCAATCAGAGCGCCTCGTACTGCTTCGAAGGTGAGACGGCCGGACTGTAGCGCTCAGGTACACGCCGCTCGACGTCTGGTGTTTTTTTTTAATTTATTGTTATTCACTGCTCTGACGCTCCAGGTGTGGACATCTGGATTGAGAACGTCCGCGGCGAGTGTCTGAGGATCCGTGAACGTCGGCAGGTCAAAGTGGGACACGTTGCCATCGGGATTAGCGATCAGGTAAGAGACACATGGATGGTTTGGTATCCAGCTAAAGCCCGAAGATTATTGTTCTGTTTAATAAAGATTATCTTGTATGATGTTAGTAGAGATTGTCTTTTGTCTAAATCCCACTAAATTAAAAAGTATTGAATGTAGTTTCCTCAAAAAAGCTCTTACAAGGAGCAGATTGTAGCATTTCGAGGAAACTATTAGCAGAAATGTAATATAATATATTTATAACTATGTTTTCATTAGTGTGTAATCACCTAAAACTAAAAATCGTGGTGTTTCTGTTAGCTTAGCACGAGTCCTTCATATCTACATAGAGAGGGGAAACCTCTCTACGTATGCTTCATGTCTTAAAGCTGCATTCTCTCTACTGACCATCAGCGGGTGACTCCTCTGGTTGTATAGAAGTCTATGCTTCATGTGTTAAAGCTGCATTCTTTCTCCTGACCACCAGGGGGTGACTCCTCTGGTTGTATAGAAGTATATGCTTCATGTGTTAAAGCTGCATTATCTCTATGACCACCAGGGGGCGACTCCTCTGGTTGTATAGAAGTCTATGCTTCATGTATTAAAGCTGCATTCTCTCTCCTGGCCACCAGGGGGCGACTCCTCTGGTTGTATAGAAGTCTATGCTTCATGTGTTGAAGCTGCATTCTCTCTATGACCACCAGGAGGCGACTACTCTGGTTGTATAGAAGTCTATGCTTCATGTGTTAAAGCTGCATTATCTCTATGACCACCAGGGGGCGACTACTCTGGTTGTATAGAAACTAATGCTTCATGTATTAAAGCTGCATTATCTCTCCTGACCACCAGGGGGCGACTCCTCTGGTTGTATAGAAGTCTATATAAATGACTCTACTTCTCTCTTGATTTATTCCCTCAGTAAACATTGTAAACATGAGTTCATGTCTCAATCTCTAGTTTCAAGTCTTAAACTTGGCCGTTTTCAACACTTTCCCGTTTGAAACCAACACCTGGTCTCTCGTCGGCAGGTCTCGGGCGAAGCCTTCACGCTGGAGACTCTGGACCGGAAGACGGTGTCCTTTGAGCAGGAGGTCCGAGAGTCCTGTCTGTGGCTGCGCTGCGTTCCCGCTCCGGACAGGTGTCAGCGCTGGAGGTGGAGAGTCACCGACGGCAAGCTGGAACTTCGAGAATAAGGAAAATGAAAACTATTCTCTGCGCAGATAAAATGGCCGACACCGTCGCTTTAAAAACGTGTGTTTGAGCACCAGCATCATGACGTAAACACAGAGTCCACCTGGGTCCCTGGTCCTGGACCCCGGTGGATCCGGGTCTCTGTGAAGACCTGGGCTCAACGGTCACCGACCTCCCGCTGCCTACATACACCCAGGAGCATGCTGGGTTGTGGAGTAGCCTCGGGTCTTAGCTGGGTTAGCTTAGCTTCCATCTCAACTCTCCCCCGGGGACAGTTTGTATGTTTATTTAAGTATATATAAATCATTTGAATTATTATTTATATAAATAATAATTCATGTATACATTATTATTTATATAAATATATATAATAATTGTATACATTTTAAAATATGATTTATATTCAAATAAATAATGTTTATTATTTATAATTATACAGTAGTACAGCTGGTGCTTTTTGGTAGGAATTTGTGATTTAATCAGTGCCATGTGATTTTAAAGCTGTTTTTCTCTTTGTAAAGGTGTTTTTTCTGTGTTTTTATTTGATCTGTTACTTTCAGAACGCCTTTTTGTTTCCTCTGTAATCTGGAATGTGTGTCATGTTTCTCGGTGCCCTTTTCAAAAGGCCGTTCAGAGGGAAGCTGCTTAAAACCAACGAATAACTGTAATGATACACAAGCCCTCGAGACTTTAATACTTGAACGTTACTGACATTTTATATCTTAATAAAAAAAACTAAAGAAAACTCTGAGGTTTGTTTTTAGTCGTTGACCTTCTTCTTTCATGGAGCTGATGAAAATGCCTCTCGACCTCCAGAAGCGTTTACAACATAATAAAGACAGCAGCACAAAGGACGCCCATGTGATCATCACATGGGGAACCGCCTTCACACGGGATCAGGTCACATGACTCAGACTCACAGCTTTCACACATTTCAGATAAATTCTCATTTTGTCAGCACTTGTGGTGGATTTTCATTGATAAATGTATGAATTATTACAGATGTTCAGCCACCTGTGAGGACTGAGGTCTGGAATATGTTTTGTTAGGACTGAAGGGTGTTTATATACAACAGTTAAAGACATTTAGAGGCCTTTGTTCTACTCTATATATTTAAATTATACTATCTTTGGCCTGGATATGTAAATACATCTGTTTTTTGAGTTTTTAGTCCGAGCTTTGTGGGGAAGGTTTACACCATCATGGGAAATAAAATGCTAAAAATATTAAAAATGTATTTTTTTAAATAAGGACTTATTTTTTGTGTCTGGTCGACATGTTTTCTGAACTCAAACTCGTAGTATTTCTCAAAATCTGTCTTGTTTTTCTCCTTTCAAATGATCTTTGAGGAATGTGGAGGTCAAGTAGCTCCACCTATAGTTAATATTTAAACAGGGCCCACCTTCTGTTAGCAAGAGTTTTACTCTCATTTCCCTTTTCTGGCCTCAACATCACCACGTCTCCAACTCTAAAACATGATTATTAATGTGCGGATGAGAATCCTTCTGACCTGAGACATCGAAACCAGCAGGAGTCATAACCACTGGTCGTGTGACTCGAGGCCACCTGGCTGGTCTGAAGGCGTCTTTGTTGACTTCCAGCAGGTGTCCAGTAGCAGCTAGTGCAGTGTCAACACACAGCAGAATGGATGGCGGAGCCTGGAAGCGGCTGAGCGAGCAAGAACAAAGAAAGGACGCATTCTAGTTGTGCATTAAATGTTTGGAGTCAAGTTCATTTTAATTATTAAATATCCAATATATAGAAATATTCCAATATCACAAATCAGAAATGTGTCTCAAGGGGCTTCACACTCACCCTTTACATCTGAATGAGAACAACTAAGTTATAGGTAGTTATTTATATTATAAGAATAAAGACCGAAAGACTAAATGAGTCCAAAACCATAGACGTCATCTTGCTGCTGGTCAGCTGTGTGACGATGCATTTTACAGCTGATCCAAGAGGCTTTTTACAGAGTTTACTTATCTGAAGAAGTAGAAGGGTTTTCTCACATAAAGGAAAAACTTCATCCTTCAGTTCATCACAGACATTCAACATCAACACATCTGGAGATACAACGTTTTACCTGAACAGGAAGTAGATAAACACTGAGAAGAAACTAAAGCTGTACAATATGCCTCTGAGATGTGGTACAGCCAAATGTACAATATGTACCTATGTATGTACAATGGAAATACTCCAGTAAAGAACTGGGAAACCATTTCTTCTTGTGCAGGAGAACATTGTCAGACTGTTGCCACACGGTTGGAGGCGCTGTCGTCTATTGTGTGGTTGAACTCTGGGGCCCGGCCATTGAAACAACACCTGCATACCTTTGGCCCTCATAGGCCTGATGGTGCATTCATGAGAAACAATGCATCACTAACATTTTCTCAACCTGCAGTTATGATTACATGTGAGAAGAAGAAGAAAAAAACACTCCACCAGTCAGTGGAGTCGTGTGAAAAGCTGCTGGATGTTGTGTCTTGTTGTGCACTGTGTCTGAAACTTGAGTATATTTGAGTGCGGTTCACTTCCTCGACATTTTGTGCAATGAGCACGCCATGGATGAGCGCAGGGGATCAGCCGACGCTGTGATTGGTCGACGGGACAACAGGGGGCGGGTCATTAGGCGCGCCTGCCGCGCTGTGATTGGAGCAGGTTCCATAGTGGGAAGTGCCCCCCCCCGTACGCCGGCGTCTCCCCGGTTGCGCAAGACGCCATTTTGGAGTGACAGTGAAAAGATAACGGAAAGATCGAGAAGCTGTCTTTCTGAAACAAAGGTAAGAACCCGCACAAACGCGCTGTTTTTCGGCTTAAAAACCCGTCACGTCGCGTGGACCGACTGCCGCCGCGTGCGAACGGCTCGCTTCGCCGGCGGTTAAGCCCGACGTCACGGTGTTCTCTGCCGTTACTGTGACGCGGCAGTTAGCTTAGCTACGACCGCGGCGAACGTAAAAAGCAGGTTCCCGTTTTCTCCCGTTTAACCGACGGATCAAGTAAAAAAGAGGTGCTTTAACGAAAAGACGGGTCTCGAAATGAACCGAGCGTGTCGACGTTAAACGTGTCGCCGTTAAATGTGCTTCTTTTTTTTATCGCCTCGTTAACGTCCGCGGAAGTCCTGCGTCGCCGCTGGTTAGCTCGCGTGCTAACGAGCCGAAAAGCATCCGCCCTTCGTGACGTTAATCGGCTTCGCTTCTTTTTTTTATATAACCGTAGTACCGGTGATCTGTCAACGGCTGTTAACGGGTTCACCCGCAGGGTCTCGACCGTTACCGGGGTGTGAGGGCCCCCGATAGCGGTCGCGTGACGGCTATCATACACTCGGTCAGTCCGCCAGCTGGAACGGGCCTTCGCTTATCGGCCGGCTTGATCCGGGTTAGCGGACCGTTCGTGTCCTTCCCACCGTGTTTTTTCCGGTTATTCGTTGTGTCATCGCGTCCCCTTCTCTCAACCAGGGACCCGGCACACGTTTGTACGTTTATCGTACAAAAAACCCCTTAAAAATGGATTAAAAAGCCTCCATTGTATGAGTTAATTTAAGGGACGACGCTAAAATACACGTAGGAATATTTTAACTCGTTTTTTTTTGCTTTCACAGGGATTGTTTATGACGCCATTGTTGAGGGTTACAAGTGTGATTGAAATATGTATATATATTTTCCTTAATTTATAGGAATATATAAGCATTATGCTTCTGCCTATATCTTTTTAGTCATATTGTATATCGGCTTTATGAATGAACAAAACACGAATACTACTACTAAAACTACTAAAATCGTCCTTTTACTCGACCGAATATTCAGCTGTCATCAACCTGCAGTGCTGTAATATTTTACTTGAGTAAATATTGCAATACTACAGTTTGAAAATACTCTGTTACAAGTCCTGCATTTATGTACAAGTATTAGTGTGAATATATTTACTTCAAATACCAAAAGTACTCAAAATGACCCATTTGAAATAAGTAATGTAACTTAAAAATGATATTTATTGATGTTCACCACTTTAATGTTGGCGCTGGTCGCATAAATTATCCTATTGTATTAATGTATTTGTTTTTTGCTTTAATAATCTGAATCAACAAAGTAACCGGTAATTCAAGTTATGAATACATGTAGTACAATATTTCCCTCCTCAACGCAGTGGAGTAGAAGTATAAAGTTGCAGTAAATGGAATTACTCCAGTACATTACAGGAGGAACAAACTTATTTATATAGTCGACCTGTTCTGCTTGTTTATTGGTGTCGTCATGCACTGGGTCTCTGTTACTGGTCTTGATGGTTTGGTTATGAATTCTCCTTTCCTTCTCTCCTCCACAGCTTCACCATGGGGAATATATTCACCAGCTTATTCAAAGGCCTGTTTGGCAAAAAGGAGATGAGGATTCTCATGGTTGGGCTCGACGCTGCTGGAAAAACAACCATCCTATATAAACTGAAGCTCGGAGAGATAGTCACCACCATTCCCACCATTGGTACGCATATCTTTCATTGTTGTCGTCTAATATTGGTATACTATTGTCAAAATGATATTCACGTTTAGGACTGATACTAAGGCTTCCTTATTTACTAGACTGTACTATGAAAAATGTAAAGTTTTGCATAAATTAAATTCTTTCAAAATGATGACATAAATCAGGAACTAGCTGATAAAAGAAACAAGTCACACAAGATTCAGATTCTGTCTTTGGATGACCATTGAAACATGCTAATTCATACCCAGCCCTGTTGTTTATCTTGAAATACTTTGAACTAGAGGTCTAAATTAACTTTATTTCAATTGAATTCATATAAATAAAGGCGGTTAACTGGATGGGTTGGATATCGATACTACTGCCGAGTTATTTAGTGACTCATCCGTGTGTGTTCTCCTTCTGTCCAGGTTTTAATGTTGAAACTGTAGAATACAAGAACATCAGCTTCACGGTGTGGGACGTGGGCGGTCAGGACAAAATCAGGCCGCTGTGGCGCCACTACTTCCAGAACACTCAAGGTGAGGGCTGTGCTCCAGCGTGCCGGTGACCGCCGCCCCCTATAGGTGGCCTCGTTGGTGCATAAACGATGATCTTAGAATTAGTCAACTGATGACTCAGGCGGCCATTGTTCCAATGGCAGAGGGCTTCTGGTGTGATTCATCCGACTGAAGACGCTCTCGCTGTTTCCTTCTCGTGATGCAACCCGGGTGCACGTTCTCTACTCAACTGCCGTTTTGTTTTTTAGTTGTAGTTTTGATATGAATCGTTTCCTGCCGAACTCCATTGTGATCTCAGCTGATCGAGTGGCTCCACCCAGACATCGTTTTGCTTTAGCTTCTCCCCGTTTCCCTCAAACGCACCACGCAAACATCCAGCTGCAGCGAGCGTCGCCATCCACACGCCGAGTGTGAAACTGAACGTGTGGATCCCTCTGGTGATGACGGTTAAATACAGCATTAATAATTATATAATAAAAAGAGTATTTTAGAAAACTGCACGCCATACTGAAGACTGCATTGGTGTTTCCACAGCATGAAAAGATGCTGACGCTCGGCTCCCAGCATATTTATACACACCCAGCGAAATATCAACCTACATATGAATCTCAGAGGTCACCAGATGATTTATAGGATAAGACGTAAAAAAAGGAATTTATTTCAAGGTTTCTCTGGAAATACTCTCACCAGATATCATTCAAATAAAACAATCTGAAGTTAATTATATCATTGTTGGGATGAACTGCTAAATCATGTCTACACGAAGACCATAATAATCTTTGCTGGGGTTCACGAGGACACGCCTTCTTTTAGGGACTCAAGCAACACAAAATCCTCTGCTATGAGAACGCTGGGCCTAAATGCCTCCGTCAGCAACCATTAGAAGCAGATACCAGACTACTTCCTGTTTTTGACCTTTCTCAACTCTGATTGGCCGAAAGAAGCAGCTGGTCTTCTGACGTCACCCCCAAAGACCTGCAAAATAAGTGAAATACTTTTATATTCTCTAGCAGTTTAGAGAGTTAAAACCTTTTAAAACACACAATGACACTGTTTGGTTCAGCTGAAACAATAACTGATATTTCATGAGGATCAACGTGTTTGTTTTACTGTGTTTTAAACACAGTTTAACTCGTTCATGTGACGACTTTTCGCCCGTAGTAATAACTTGTTTGAGGGTGAGGAAGCACTAAACCAGGAAGCGTTCTCCGGTTCACGAGACGGAAAACCTAACGACGCGTCACGAAGTCTCAGGTCGTCAGGACTTGTAGTGACCGTTATTCTGAATGATCGGTTGTCTACACGTGATGCCTGAGCTGCAGTTTAAACACCCAGTTTGTCCGCATAATCCCCAAATACCTTTTGGGTTATTAATCATGGTAATTGCCTCGTACGAACCAAACTCTTCCACATGAATATTACGCTTCAAAGAGACTCGCTAAGCGGCGGGAACGATCTGTACAGGAATAAATTACCAAGGGAACAAAGTCACACTCTTGATCTGCGAGGAGAAGGAAGAAGAAGAACGACTAGAGCGTGTTTCTGCTTTCAGGGCTCATCTTCGTGGTGGACAGCAACGACAGGGAGAGAGTGAACGAGGCGCGGGAGGAGCTGTCCAGAATGCTCGCCGAGGACGAGCTCAGAGACGCCGTGCTGCTCGTTTTTGCAAATAAACAGGTGAGGTGCCGATTCCTGTCTCTTCACGCCAGTGCCGGGAAGACCGGAGGAGAGCTAGTTGATCAGACGTCTGTATTCGTGAGCTCGTCCTGACCGTCTCCTCTTCCTCCTCAGGATCTCCCCAACGCTATGAACGCCGCCGAGATCACAGACAAGCTGGGCCTGCACGCCCTCCGCCAGCGCAACTGGTACATCCAGGCCACCTGCGCCACCAGCGGGGACGGGCTGTACGAGGGCCTGGACTGGCTCTCCAACCAGCTGAAGAACCAGAAATGATCCATTCCAACCCTTTTTTGATTTATTTTGTTTTTTGTTTTGTTTGTTGTTTTATTTCTCTCTGTTTCAACACAGCGGCAGCACCGGACCCAAGCCCCTCCCCGTCTTTACCCCCCCTTTGCTCTTATCTAACCCCCACCCCCTCCGCACACACACACACACACACACACACATCTTCAACCCCAGCTCTTTCTTTCAACAACTTCCTTCATTCCCTCCCTCCTGCTTTCTGCCCTCATCAGTACTCTCGGGGCTGTAGCCTGTGCTGCTTGAGTGTGTGTGTGTGTGTGTGTGTGTGTGTGTGTGTGTGTGTGTGTGTGTGTGTGTGTGTGTGTGTGTACCTTGTGTGTTCAGCGTGTGTGTGTGTGTGTGTGAGTGTGTGTGTGTGTGTGTGTGAAGGCGTCTCTGTGTATGTTGGCTGGGATTGGGAGTAACCCCGGCGTGCCTTTTACACACCTGTGGAATCAGCAGTCTGGTTTTCAAGCCCCTCTCTCCTCCACCAAACTCAGTCTCCCCCCCTCCCCCCCAAGTCTTGCACGCCCCCTCCCCCCCCCACCCCTCCCTTTCTCCCCACCCCTCCCCACCCTCACTCTCCAGGGGAAGCATGGTTTTCATACGGCAAAGAAAGAGCAAGGGTGCAAGCCCCTCCCCCGCCTCCCTCCCTGTAGTATATATATCTATGTTAACTAGAAATGTTCACCCGATGTAGACTGAATGCTAAATGTTCATTTTAAAGCTCCTTTTTTTTGATTTTTGAACCCTCAAACCCACCAGTAAGAGATTCAGTAAGTTGCATCTTAACCTGTATCAGGTCGAAGCAAATCAAAAAACAGGAAAAAGGACAAAAAAACAACAACAACAAGAAACGCCCATCCTCGATCATTCTGGTGTCATTTGAAAATCATGCTGTTTTGTTTTGTTTTATTATTATTATTATTATATTGGAATATAACAGATTATTCTAGGCGATGGTTCTCCGTTGAACACTACCTTTCTCCTCCCCTCCCCTCCCAGCAGGTGAGACTGTGAAGCACAAAGCAAGCCAACCATTTAAAAACCAGTTAAATTAGAGTCTGAGAGTTTACGCAATTCTTGTCAAAACATGAATTTTTTTGGGGAAGTTAACATTTAATTCTCTTGACTCAATTGGAATTTTTTCGAGTCGACCTTCGGTACAACGAATCATCACCGAACAAAAAGCCGGTGACGGGCGTTTCACAAAGCTTCACGTGTTATTCCTTTAAGACGTTACATGTGTTCTTCTGTTTTCCTCTGTGACTAGTTTTAGCGTTTCTATTTGTACTTTTGACTGCTGAACCAAATGCATTTTTGAGCAGTTACGACAAATCCTGTATATGAGCGTAGTGAATCCCGGACGGGCGGAAGAGGGTTTCCTCACCAACGGTTGGCAGTTTTACTTTGAAAAAAAAAAATCCGGATAATAAAACGGCGTCCAGCTGAAGGAGACGGAGCGGCACGTGACGGCTCTCTGACTGTGAACGTCCACACTGCAGCCGCTCCTCCAGGAGGAAACAGCTGGGGAGGAGCGGGGCTTCAGCGGGCAAACAAACAAACTAACTAACAAACGAAGCGCGGGGGTTAAGCTGGCACTTCTGTCGAGAATGATTGTAAATCTGTAACGTTCCCCTGTAAACTGTTTCTGTGGGGATTTCCTGAACACATTAATAAACATGATTTGATCCAACACTTCACTGGAAAAGCTGTTTTCATTTCTACAGGACTTCAAAATATATCAATAATGAAGGATTTTGACATAATCATCTGAATCGGCTAAGTTACTGATTTAAGTAGATAAATGTAATGTTGAGAAGGAACAAAAGTAGGAAACACTTAAAACTCAAGTAAAGTACCTCATGATAGTACTTTAAAGTACTTGAGTAAATGTACTTATATTCCACCACTAAAATCAAAATGCTCAAAATTATACTGAGGTACTTCAACCACTAGATGGAGACAAGTAGCTCTAAGTACAAATACACGTGTACAAATACACATGTACAAATACACGACATGGTTTAATGGCGTTGCTCGTCAAAGCAGAATACAACTCTAAAGTTAGATTAATCATATTTATGCATAAGTAAACCTCATGCAGCCAAAATGTCGCTTTAATATTAAAGTATCAGCAAAGTACAAGTAAAAGTACTCTTTATACAGAATGCACCATTTAACATTTTACTAAGTAATGTATTCGTTGATTATTTAGTATTATTAATCTGGATTTGTAAAGTATACAGTAGGAAGTTTAGTGCAGAACAAAAGTACAATATACTGCCTCTGTATTGTAGTGAAGTATAAGTACTTCATAAATAAGTATGTCAGAGTTTAAGTAAAGCACTTAAGTAAATGTGCCAACTTTGAACAATAGTAAATGGAAAGAACATGAACCCGGAAGTTGTGCACACGCACGCGCTCATTTATTTGAACCCACTAACCTGCAAGCGGCCTCGGAGAGCGAGGGGGCGGGGCCTAGCGCGCGCACCTGACGCACAGGCCCCGCCCACCCCGCCTCTCCACTCAGGTCGTGATTGCCGGCGCTCTGCGCGGCGCGGCTCCGGTTCTTAAAGCACCTGTTGTGATTACGATGGCGGCCAGCTGAACGCACCTGAACGGACCTCCAGGTGTCTACAGGTACCTTCCGTCTCTCCCGGCGCCGACCAGGTAACTCACACAGGTGCGGCGGGTTTTACCCGCGAAAACACGGCGCTTTACTGAGGGAGCGAGAGCAGATTTATTTACCTTTACTGAACGGTTCTGACGTCTGTTCCACCTTCTGTTAGAGGAAGAGCCTCAGAGAGAACACACACCAAAGTAATGTAACGTGTGTGTGTGTGTGTGTGTGTGTGTGTGTGTGTGTGTGTGTGTGTGTGTGTGTGTGTGTGTGTGTGTGTGTGTGTGTGTGTGTGTGTGTGTGTGTGTGTGTGTGTCCGTGTGACCCTCGTGACCCTCATCACCGGCCTGCTTCCACACTAGTGTGGAACTGTTAGATCTCAAAACCAGGCCTGATATCTCTAACTATGATAATAATAATAATAACTAATCAGGCAGTTATGATGCTGAAACAAACAAAACAAATGCATTGTCAGCCATTTTGTAGGTTAATAAATCATTTTAATCAGTTAAAATAGGCAAAGAAATGCCAAGTTTTCACTCATAATATTCTAAATTTAGGATTTGCTGCTCTTCTTTGTCTTATGTGACATGAAACTCTGCTTTTGGAGTCAAAATAAACATATTATCTATATGAACACATCATATTGGGTTCATTAGATGGTCATTTTCACAATGTTCTTATATTTAATGGAAGACAATCACCAGATTAATATGTAAATGAAGTAGATAATAAATCATAGATTGCTGTCGCTCGTTTGTTTTGAATACTGGACTTCATAGTAAACTATTTTGTAATTAATTGTTTAATAAAGCAGAATTCCTGACTTTGTGTGACTGTAAACTGGTTTGTTTGTTTTGATGTCACTTTGGAAACTCGTGATGTCATGAATCTAATTGCATAATGAGATGACAATCCAAAAACACAACAGATGAGTGTGCAATTACATTAACAACATCCGGGACATTCCTCGTTGCAATAACAAAGGTGTGTGTGTGTGTGTGTGTGTGTGTGTGTGTGTGTGTGTGTGTGTGTGTGTGTGTGTGTGTGTGTGTGTGTGTGTGTGTGTGTGTGTGTGTGTGTGTGTGTGTGTGTGTGTGTGTGTGTGTGTGTGGGGCTCTGCAGCTGATGATCTGAAGCCCTGGTGTTGTTTTCAGTCTGCAGGCTCTTCGTGAAAACCGGACGACGTCATCGATGAAAAACAACCGCGTCTCATTTCGTTACTCCGGATTCACAAACTTCAGAAGAACGACGCGGTAGAGTCACACGTTCCTGTCTGGAAATAGACTTTTGGTGACACACACACACACACGTCTAAATATAGAACTTGTTTCCTCCAAAGCACTGATAGGTAAATGATGACGTTCTCATGATGCGTTCACATGCAATCTAGTAAACTGTAGTGTTGGTGATGCACTAGAATACATCCAGATGTTTTCACATGAATATGAAATAGATATTGAGATGAATTATGACACTTCATTTTCACCAAGAATCACTAGATGTGTTTTAATACATGAAAATACAATCTTTTATTGGATTGTGTTTTTATGAAGAGGAAAAAACAACAACTCATAAATAACAAGGTATAACATTTAGTCTTTCTGATGGATCTGTGGACCAGCTGCTGTATCAAACACAATATTAGATATTCCTGTTCGTCCCACAGGGAGGACATGTGCATCCTTACAGCAGTAAAGTGCACACAAGAGACAGTAAAAACAAAATGAGTAATATAAATGATAAGTATGCATAATAATGTTAATATGGATCATTAATTAGTATCGACTATAAATCTCAAAGTTACATTTTTCTTCGCTTTAAATTCCAGTAGTTGAGTAAATGTTCTTTATTTATTCCGGCGTGTAATTGGAGCTCCTCTGTTTCGCTCGTCAGGACGGAGCAGCCGGGTGGCGTCGAGGCCGAGCGCGCGACTCCGCCCTCCCCTCCGGCGGCCATGATGGAGGTGGCCGGGCCCTGGGCCGAGGCGTTCCAGGGCGCTGAGGCGGCGGGCGGCGCGGCGCTGCTGGGGGGCGACACGCTGACGCCGGCGCCCCTAGTGGCCGAGAGCCGGAACGTCAGGCGCTCACAGCCCATCCTCATCACCGTCAACAGGTACGGCACACACACACAAATACACACATGTAAATACACACACACACACACACACACACACACACACACACACACACACACACACACACACACACACACACACGTGAATACACACGTACGTAAATGTACGCGCGCACACACATACACACACACGTACCCGTGCACACATACGGAAATACACACGCACACATGTGCACCCGTACACACACACGTGTACACGTACACACACACACACACACACACACACACACACACGTACTCACTCGCCCCTCAAGGTGGACGTTGACTCAACTTCAGGCCGAAAGTCCTCTGACGAGCGACAACGTTTCCATGGAGACGAGATAAGATGAGTCATAAAACTGAGACAAAGAAAGGCCGTGTTGTCTTCTCCACGCGATGATGTCATCGCGTCTAAAGCAATGCAGTCAAATAAATGATATAGAGAGAGAGAGCGTCCTAGTTAAACATTATTAGAAACTGTCTTCATTATTCAGCCAAAGAAGATAAGAAGTTCTAATCTGTTTAAAGTTCAAATCCTCTGGAGAGCCTCATCACGGCTCAAAGGCTGAAACCATTTCATGTTTTCTTTTAATTGTCAACAACTTCCATGACGAGACCGAACTCCATGAGCTCCTGTTGAAGAATCATGTTTAACGCTGCAATAATCAATGTGTTTATTCATGCATCAGCTTTAACAATGGCTCACAAAGATGATGTCATTTATACATCAGATTAATATGCCGCTTTTTAAATGTACACATGTTTTTTTTAAGTGTGTGTATGTGTGTATATATATATTTTATTCATAAAAATGTGTATATATATATATATATATATATATATATATATATATATATATATATATATATATATATATATATATATATATATATATATACATACACACAGTAGTTTTTAATCAAACTCATTCGTTGGGGACTATTTTCATGACAACATTGAATTCACCAGACTTCTCTTTTAATGGCATGCATGGTACATTTATATGTTTCATCTGCTCCGTAACTCTTTTTAGGGCCCAAGGCGTCTCCTCCCTCTCCTCCTCCGTCCCGGCGATACCGAACCCGTTCCCGGAGCTGTCCGAGTCTCCGGTGCTCATCGGGTCGCTTCCCTCGCCGTCCGCCAACAAGCACGTGAGTGTTAGCGTGTCAGAGGAGGAAGTTAGTCACTCTACTTCCTGTCCTCGTCGAGTGTGAAGGAGGAACTATGGAAGCCCATCACCGCCAGTAAAAGGAACAAATAAGATGAGGATTTAGCTGTGCTAATAAATTATTTCCATGCTTAATTATGAGATGGGAAGTGCGCTTTTTATTTTAATTTGCGCTATATCAGAATTTTGACTTTTCACATCAGAATTATTCCTCTTATTTTATAATTATTACTTCCATGTGGATATTTTTATTATCCCAGCTAAATTTGAATCTCTTTTTTCTTTTACTTTCGGTAATGGACTTCCAGAGTCGCCTCAACGGTTTAATTCCTTTCACTTCACTTCAGTTTCATTATTACGTTACAAACTATTTACCAAACTGTGAATCAATGATTTGGAGAAACTGAACATTCACCCGTTGAGATTAAATAAAAAATGTAGATCCACAGTTAACGTCAGTAAATCATGAAAAGACCGAAACCACCAATTATTTCATCCTATTGCAAGAATTGTCTGTTTTTGCCAGATGTGTATTCATCCGCCACTGAAAATAGTCCCTACTAACGAGCTTTATTCTCTTTTCGAGTAACGTTTAATAAAAGCTCACGTCTAGCTGTTTAATAAACCTCCTGAGCCTTTTTTAACATTCATAAAGCGTTGCCGCTTCAGGGAGCCGGCGGTTCGGCCCACAGGCGGATGAACACGTTTGTCGCTTCACGCCATTTCTTCCCCACAATGAAAACGCGTCTGCAGCTCCGTCCTCTCGGCTGAAGTCACTCCTCCGTAGCCACAGCTGAGAGCCGTCAGCAGCCGGATCCTGTCGACGCGTCTCTACTAGTCGGCTGAAGTTCGGTCACGGCTGTGATTGACGGGCCGTGTTGCCGTGCCGACGCCGCCAGATTAAACATGTCTGTAATTATGGTTGCCGAGCGTCAGCCGTTCAGTTTGTTTAGACTGGAGGAGGAGTAATAAGGAGGAGGCTCTAATGAAACCAGTAAGAAGTGGCCCTCCTCTAATGAAACCAGTAAGAAGTGGCCCTCCTCCTCTAATGAAACCAGTAAGAAGTGGCCCTCCTCCTCCTCTAATGAAACCAGTAAGAAGTGGCCCTCCTCCTCTTATGAAACCAGTAAGAAGTGCCCCCCCTCTAATGAAACCAGTAAGAAGTGGCCCTCCTCCTCTAATGAAACCAGTAAGAAGTGGCCCTCCTCCTCCTCTAATGAAACTAGTAAGAAGTGGCCCTCCTCCTCCTCTAATGAAACCAGTAAGAAGTGGCCCTCCTCCTCTATTGAAACCAGTAAGAAGTGCCCCCCCTCTAATGAAACCAGTAAGAAGTGGCCCTCCTCCTCTATTGAAACCAGTAAGAAGTGGCCCTCCTCCTCCTCTAATGAAACCAGTAAGAAGTGGCCCTCCTCTAATGAAACCAGTAAGAAGTGGCCCTCCTCTAATGAAACCAGTAAGAAGTGGCCCTCCTCCTCTAATGAAACCAGTAAGAAGTGGCCCTCCTCCTCTAATGAAACCAGTAAGAAGTGGCCCTCCTCCTCTAATGAAACCAGTAAGAAGTGGAACCTGAAGGAATGTTCTGCTGACGTCGGCACCCGTCAGACCACTCGTGACTCTCCGTCTGGCGGCGCTGGTTTTCCTGCCGGGCCGGTTGGTTCTCTTCTTTCCCGCCGGCGGCCATCGTGACCCTCGAGTAACCCGACCCAGCCAGAGCGCCGTCGCTTTAAATCTGATGCTTTGTGTCGCCAACCTGTGATGTCAGGTGACCTCATGACAGAGGGTTTGTGTCGAGGCTTGTTAACGGCTGCCTGGTTGTGAACTCTCTTCATTATAATATATTGCAATACACTTTGTGTCAGAGGTTGGGAATGCCGGACTGCGACTCTCATAAACAAAAAAAAAGACTTCAAAGAGAGATCATTCAGAAATGAGTTAAAAGGCTATTTCACAAAAAACTAAGTAATACTTGTGTTATATTCATGTGTTCATGTCGTTCA
>NC_136590.1:45078291-45125791 GCF_910589615.1 Taurulus bubalis
ACTCGGACGTGTTGGACGTCGGCGTTCCGGCTCTTCAAGGTGTCGTGTGTTCACTCATCAGGTTAACTCTACATGTATGTTCTTATCGTTAACTCTACATGTATGTTCTTATCGTTAACTCCGTGTGTGTGAGACCAGTACGGGAAGCAGCTCCAGTCTAACTACCAGCTATCACAGTCGGCCCCGAGGAACCTGGAAGGAACCCAGCGGGCGGACGCCAAGGTGAGCGGCTGGTGGTCACGTGACGTCACGTGACCCCCCCCCCCCCCCCCCCCCCCCCCCCCCCCTGACGTCACGTGACCCTCTGACGTAACTGAACTCTGTCTTTCTCCCTCAGTCGACGTCAGAGGCCAGTCTGGTGGCCATGGACTTCTCAGGGAAGACCGGAGGACGGGTCATCCAGAACCCCACGGAGGCCCAGAGCGCCGAGAGGGAGGAGGGACAGGCCTGGAGGGTGAGGAAGAGGAGGGAGGAGGGAGGAGGGTGAGGGAGGAGGAGGGAGGGAGGGACAGGCCTGGAGGGTGAGGAAGAGGAGGGAAGAGGGAGGATGGAGGAGGTTGAGGGAGGAGGAGGGAGGGAGGGAGGGAGGGACAGGCCTGGAGGGTGAGGAAGAGGGAGGAGGGAGGAGGGAGGAGGGTGAGGAAGAGGAAGAGGAAGAGGAGGAGGAGGAGGAGGAGGAGGAGGAGGAGGGGGACTCGAGGGACAAGGAGCGGAGTGGAGGAGGGATTTAACGAAGCAGAGTTCATGTTTAAGCTGAAGTGATGATTGTGCTTCTTCACAGAGGAGAGAAGCTCTGAGGTGCAGTCTGCCCAACATGAACGCTGCAGCCAGACCCGAGTCCTGTGAGTCCACATGAGACCTGGACTTCTGAAATACAGGACTCTTGCTCCCTCTCCTCTCCTCCTCGCTCCCTATCCTCCTCTCTCTCACTCCCTCACCTCCTCACCTTGTCACCTCTCTCACACTCCCTCTCCTCCTCTCTCACACTCCCTCTCCTCCTCTCTCACATTCCCTCTCCTCCTCTCTCCCTCCTCTCGCCTCCTCTCACTAGCTCCCTCTCCTCCTCATCTTGCCTCCGCTCTCTCGCCTCCTGGCTCCCTCCTCTCGCTCCTTCCTCTCCTCTCGCCTCCTCTCTCTCTCGCTCCCTCTCCTCCTCACCTTGTCTCCTCCCTCTCACTCTCTCCTCCTCCTCTCTCCCTCATGTGTGCGTTTGTTCCTTTGCAGCCGTCCACAGGTCCCAGCCGTGGTTCCACGGGGGCGTGTCCAGAAAGGAGACTCAGCGGCTGATCGAGAAGCAAGGCCTCGTGGACGGGTGAGTGACCCGGTGACTCAGAGGCCCGGTGAGCCGGTGACTCAGAGACCCGGTGAGCCGCTCTCCCCCTGACGGGCGCGTCTCCTAACCGAGTGTTTGTCTGCAGGATGTTCCTGATCCGGGAGAGCCAGCAGCACGCGCAGTGCTTCGTGCTGTCGCTGTGCTACAAGCTGAAGCCCAAGCACTACCTGGTGATCCCTGTGAGCGCGCGCACACACACACACACACACACACACACACACACACACACACACACACACACACACACACACACACACACACCCTTGGCGTGCGTCCTAACCGTGGCTTCGTGTCCCGCAGTGCGAGGACGACGGCAGGAAGTACTTCACGATGGACGACGGCGTGACGCTCTTCATCGACCTGCTGCAGCTGGTGGAGTTCCACCAGATCAACAAGGGCATCCTGCCCGTCTGCCTCAAGCACCCCTGCGTCTGCGTGGCGCTGTGAGGCCGTTTCACCTCAGGGTGGGGGGCACCCTCCCCCCCCTCCTCCTCCTCAGGGTGGGGGGCACCCTCCCCCCCCCTCCTCCTCCTCAGGGTGGGGGGCACCCTCCCCCCCCCCTCCTCCTCCTCAGGGTGGGGGGCACCCGGAGACGAGGGTCCAACACGTCTGTTTGCACCTCAGAAGCAGAGTCGATGAACTGGATTCTGTGGAAGTCGGTGTGACGATGGGCTTTGGACTCAGGCCACGCCCCCTCTTTAGTGTGTGTGTGTGTGTGTGTGTGTGTGTATACCTATTTTATTTTTTAATGAAGCCGCGTCGGACTTTGCTCGTCCTGCACGCGGGTCCGGATCCCTCATGCGGTTGTGTTCTTTCCACTGGAACCGAGCCGGCCGGACTGGGCGCTCGTGGCCACCAGAGGGCGCTGCGAGTCAACGCGTCTTCTTTCTGAAATGGACACCTTGTACTTTGATATTTTTACCCAGGTTGCATCATGTAGCGCGTGAGCTTAACGTTCTCATTTGTACTTTTTAAAGTGATCTTCTTATTGGAAGACGTTCCAGCGCTGTATTTGCACAACGATGTTCTCTTGTGATGTTTAAAGAACCAAATCTATGAATGCAAACGGGTTTTATGAGGTTTTTACCTTGAAACTTAGTGAGGAAGACCATGAGATCTGGTTAAAGCTCTGGGGCAAACAACGAGACCTCGTGGTAACACTTTATTTTAGTAATTTAGTAGAAAGTAATGCCAAGATGGTATTTAGACGCTCATTTAAAATGAAGTGTTTCTAACTTTATTATTTTCTTTTACTTTTAATATTTGCACCTACGGTTTGTTTTTTATCATGAAGATCTTTTTCTTAGACTGTCTTATTTTTATAAATAGGGTTTGTTAGTTTTATATTATATCATTTTCAGACCTGTTTTTATATGTTGAATAAACAATTTCATATTAAACAGATTTTCATAATTTCCACTTGTCTATGTATTTTAATGAATATATACTTAATTAATCCCCAAGGGGAACTTTGTTGTCAGAGTAGCAGCAATTTAAGGACTAAATTCAACATATTAAAAACAACAGGGAATCTAAACCAAGAAAACGTCTTTTATTTCCATCGTTATTTGATGTAAAATTATCACAGAAATGCAAACATGAGGAGAAAAGTCCAAACAGAAATGCATGTGTTTCTTCACAGCCTCTCAGTCCTCTGGCGACCCTTTGGAGGGGCCCGACCCTCATGTTGAGAACCACTGGACCAAACTGTAGAAGTAGCGCCACCTGGAGTGAACACTGGCTTGGTACCTCAACTCATGAAGGAGTACTTATACACAATAATACAGTATTTGTCCACTGGTATTACATGTTATGCTGCTAATGACCTGAACTGACTTCCTGTGAGACGCTCATCTCTCTCTCTCTCTCTCTCTCTCTCTCTCTCTCTCTCTCTCTCTCTCTCTTCCTCTTCCCCTCCATTTTCATATATTTATGTACCATTAATGCACATTACTAATTGTCTTCTTCCCCAGAGGCTCAGTGCTTTCTGCCCTCACGGGATTCATGGTTCTAGAGTAGACCCATGAATCCATGGGTAATATAAGATGACCTTTAGAAGTGTGTGTGTAAATATGCTGTAGCCCCGCCCCTAAAGCGTCCCCGGCTTTATGGTCTGTTCGACTCTAAATGACCATAATTTACTAAATGAACATCATGCTGTATTGAAGAAGACTTGAAACTAGAGATTGAGACATAAACTCATGTTTACAATGTTTACTGAGGGAATACATCAAGAGAAGGAGTCATTTATATAGACTTCTATACAACCAGAGGAGTCACCCCCTGGTGGTCAGGAGAGAGAATGCAGCTTTAACACATGAAGCATAGACTTCTATACAACCAGAGTCGCCCCCTGGTGGTCAGGAGAGAGAATGCAGCTTTAACACATGAAGCATAGACTTCTATACAACCAGAGGAGTTGCCCCCTGGTGGTCAGGAGACAGAATGCAGCTTCAACACATGAAGCATATACTTCTATACAACCAGAGGAGTCGCCCCCTGGTGGTCAGGAGAGAATGCAGCTTTAATGATAATGTTTCTATCTATCTCTGATATTATTAAATAATTATACCGTTTTACATTTCTTGTGGAAACAGTTTCTCAGCACTAAGCAGAGGACGTGCTGCCCGGCCTGATTTAAAGTCGGATGATTATGAAACCATTATCAGCCCAGAACTAGACTAACTTAAAAAAAAACCTGGACTGAGTCCTGTGAAGCTGATTGGTGGAGCAACATGAAAGGCAGCCTGGAGGTTATTGTGGAGCGATGGCAGGCTGCACTGATCCCAGATCTGCTGCTCTGCTCCGTGGCTTCAGAAGCCACTGACCTACTCTGTGTGTGTGTGTGTGTGTGTGTGTGTGTGTGTGTGTCGTTAAACACCAGTGTGCCCGGGGAACCCTTCCTCTCCGCTGCAGCCCTACGCTGGCGGAGGGGTTGCTATGGCAACACTTTATTTTTTTAATTTATTTTTTAGGGGCTGGCCAGGTAAAATGTAAGAGGGTGACAAGAAGACGGGATGGAAGGAATGTGGGTCAAAGAGGAGCTTCATTTAATTCTCAGAAAATTGTCAGCAACTTAATTGTCAAATATTCTGAGGATCATTTTGACTAAATGTCCATTTAAAGCCTTTGAAGTTTTATTTGGACCAAAAATGTATTTTCCAGCTAAAGTCCTCATGCATTTCTGGGACAGAGAGCAGGACAGAGCGATGTGAAATACTTTTGTCATAAACAACCCGGTCCAATCAGGCTTTAGCTATAAAGATATCAAAGCAAAGATAAAACTGCATCAGGGATATTGTTTCAGGAGAATTATAGAGAAAATACTTTACAAGACTTCTGACATGCAGTTTATCTCCAGATATCAAAGCCTCGAGGAGGCTGGGTTTTAGTGGAGGAGAAGCGGAAAAACAATATTTCTTTAGAAAGTTGACGTTAACGGCTTTCATTGTAAAGTATGAACGTCAGAATATTGCTTCTGTAACGTAATGAGCTGCAGCTACGAGATTAGAGGTATTTCACACCCATTTCCTGTCGGCCTGTTCTTTTGCTTCTGGGATTTTGAGACTTTTCACGTTGGTTTCAGACGAATCAAACATGGCTTCCTGGTCGCGCTGAGGAGCTCAGAATTAAACGTTTTTTTGCAGGATTTGTTTCAAGTAAACGGTTTAATTTTAGAATGTAGAATGTTTTTGATGAAAAATGTAAGCTTTGTTTTGGTTGTATTTTCTGATAGGCGCGTTCGTCACACACGATGTGTTCAAGAACCGTTGGACAAAATGACAATCTGAGCATTATGACAGTTTTACAGCGTCTGGCTCCGATAAACGTTGTGCAGTTTCAGGGTTAAGCTGTACTTTTATTTGGTGTTAGTGAAGAGCAGCTGGCGGCTGAAGCCGATCACATTAGGAACTCCTTCCTTTGGGTCGGCACGTTTTCCTCCTGATTGATTACAGAGTCGATGTTTGAGCTTCCAGTGTTTACTGTGACTGAGCTGCTTGAGTCTTTAGTCCTAGTCCTCTAGAGACTTCACACATTTCTGTGTGAAGTCTCTAGAGGACTATTCTGAAGTCTCTAGAAGACTATTCTGAAGTCTCTAGAGGACTATTCTGAAGTCTCTAGAAGAATAGTCTGAAGTCTCTAGAGGACTATTCTGAAGTCTCTAGAAGAATAGTCTGAAGTCTCTAGTAGACTAGTCTGAAGTCTCTTGAAGACTAGTCTGAAGTCTCTAGAAGAATAGTCTGAAGTCTCTAGTAGACTAGTCTGAAGTCTCTAGAAGAATAGTCTGAAGTCTCTAGTAGACTAGTCTGAAGTCTCTTGAAGACTAGTCTGAAGTCTCTAGAAGAATAGTCTGAAGTCTCTAGAAGAATAGTCTGAAGTCTCTAGAAGAATAGTCTGAAGTCTCTAGTAGACTAGTCTGAAGTCTCTTGAAGAATAGTCTGAAGTCTCTTGAAGAATAGTCTGAAGTCTCTAGTCTGAAGTCTCTAGAAGACTAGTCTGAAGTCTCTAGTCTGAAGTCTCTAGAAGAATAGTCTGAGCCCCCGTCTCTAGTCTGAAGTCTGTAGTCTGAAGTCTCTAGTCTGTAGTCTCTAGTCTGAAGTGTCTAGTCTCTAGTCTGAAGCCAGAAGACTAGTCTGTAGTCTGTAGTCTGAAGTCTCTAGTGTCTAGTCTGTAGTCTGAAGCCAGAAGACTAGTCTCTAGTCTCTGGTCTCTAGTCTGAAGCCAGAAGACTAGTCTCTAGTCTCTAGTCTGAAGCCAGACGACTAGTCTCTAGTCTCTAGTCTGAAGCCAGACGACTAGTCTCTAGTCTCTAGTCTGAAGCCAGATGACTAGTCTCTAGTCTCTAGTCTGTAGTCTAAAGCCAGAAGACTAGTCTCTAGTCTCTAGTCTGTAGTCTAAAGCCAGAAGACTAGTCTCTGGTCTCTAGTCTGAAGCCAGACGACTAGTCTCTGGTCTCTAGTCTGAAGCCAGAAGACTAGTCTCTGGTCTCTAGTCTGAAGCCAGAAGACTAGTCTCTGGTCTCTAGTCTGAAGCCAGACGACTAGTCTCTAGTCTCTAGTCTGTAGTCTAAAGCCAGAAGACTAGTCTATAGTCTGAAGCCAGAAGACTAGTCTCTGGTCTCTAGTCTGAAGCCAGAAGACTAGTCTCTGGTCTCTAGTCTGAAGCCAGAAGACTAGTCTCTGGTCTCTAGTCTGAAGCCAGAAGACTAGTCTCTGGTCTCTAGTCTGAAGCCAGAAGACTAGTCTCTGGTCTCTAGTCTGAAGCCAGACGACTAGTCTCTAGTCTCTAGTCTGTAGTCTAAAGCCAGAAGACTAGTCTATAGTCTGAAGCCAGAAGACTAGTCTCTGGTCTCTAGTCTCTAGTCTGTAGTCTCTAGTCTGTAGTCTCTAGTCTGCTGTCTCTAGTCTGTAGTCTCTAGTCTGATGCCTCTAGTCTCTAGTCTGTAGTCTCTAGTCTGTAGTCTCTAGTCTGTAGTCTCTAGTCTGCTGTCTCTAGTCTGTAGTCTCTAGTCTGATGCCTCTAGTCTCTAGTCTGAAGCCAGAAGACTAGTCCAGGTTTAAGGGCACCACATGTTTCCATATTACATATTTGTTGTACATGCATATATTCATGTGCTGCTTAATGTCAGTGAAAATGTTGAGTCACACTTTACAGTCTGACCACAGATTCATAGAAACGCTCAAAAACGAGAAACAAAAACCCCCACAATGCACCACAGAGACAACTGGCATGAAAATATATATTCTTTAATAATTAACACCATTGAGGACATGTTAATTATCTTAAATTCTTTTAAAAAGACGAAAAAGGAGCTCTGTTTTAATACATAAAAAGCAAGAACCGGCTCATAAATAAGTGATTTGTGTGTCTTCGGGCTGCAGGGAGGAAAGCACTGGAGAGGACTATTGAGCTGCTCGGGTATAGACTCATTAATTCCACAATGAAAGGATCATTTCTCTCATCCGAATTCACAGTTCTCTCCATTTAATTCCGCCGCCAGCAGCTAGGAACGTACATTAGGTTATGGAGTTATGTTATTGATCATGTGTGACAGTCTGGCGGCGCTCCAAACGGGAAGACGACATTCAGAGGAACGCTCTTAAAAACATTTATGGGTCAACGAGCCGAAGGGTAAAGTCAAGGAAGTCTTCAGCCGTTGTCTCTTTCGTTTGTTTTTCTGAATCATTTAATAATAATAATTAAAGAGTCCTTAATAAATCTGTCCAGTCAGTCTGGGACCTCCTCAGAACGTGACCTACTTGCAGCGTCACCGCTCACATCCATGCAAACAAACATCTGCCGGATTGTTGAGAAAGACCAAAAATAGAACGAGTCAATTAAAACCAAACCAGCGACGAACCAAATGAAACGAGTTCTCCAGACTCTGACAGCAGAATCCAGACTCCTCGCTCAGATGCGGTTCGAGCCCCCGTCGGCTCTTTCATCCTCCTACAGAAACAAAAAGAGGATTTGATGTCGCAGACATGCCCGGTGTGATGTGTGATAACAGATTTAATTCTTTAATGGCGGCGCGTTGGAGGTTCAGTCAGCCGTCACATGGCTCAGCGGCGGGAGGTCGAGGCTTTTGATGCCGTTGTTCCAAGTAATTAAATGTATCAAGGTGTGAATGCAATTACTGCCAAGCGCTCTTTGGTTTGATTGTCTTTGAAGCGCTCTCCTCCTCCGTTGTGTCTTGGCTCGAGTCCCTTTTCAGCATCCTTTTCCCACCAAGTCTTCTTCTGATAGACTGTAGATGTGAGATGTGAATTTGGGCCAAGTCGTAGCCCTTTAAGCCCTAACCCTAATAACCCTAACCCTAATAACCCTAACCCTAACCCCTAATCCTATTTATTGGTTGAGTTGTGTTTAGAGGTTGTACATCGGGATTATATATTATTGTAGCCCTGATTTTTATGTTTAATTTGATACCTAACATGTTTTTTTTTGGGGGGGGAGGGATTTATACCAGATTTTCCTGATATAAAAGGGTCCCGATTGGGGGACCATAGGGCTTAACAGGTTCTGTTGGATCCATTCTGTGCACGACTCGACCCGTTTAACGTTGCCAGCAGGTTCGGGGTCAACTCCCTGTGGTTCCATCGCAGGTGACTGGCTGTGGGACTGGGAATGCATGACATGATGTCTGGAGACATTTGAAACAACGTGATGATGCAATATGCCGAAGCAAAAGAGCCTCCATGTTTTCAATGGTTATTAATGTGTTTCCACCCAGAGGAACTCTTTTAAGATAATTTCTTTCACTTCCATGTTTAGCAGCCTGTGAAGAGGAAGTGACCATATATGGACTGAGGAGGAGCGACGTAGAGACGCCGTATACGTCTCTGGTGTCGACCTGTCAATCACCTTGAAGCCCCGCCCCTAAAGCGTCCCCTGCTTTATGGTCTGTTTGACTCTAAATGACCATAATTTACTAAATGAACATCATGCTTCCCCAGAGGCTCAGTGCTTTCTGCCCTCACGGGATTCATGGTTCTAGAGTAGACCCATGAATCCATGGGTAATATAAGATGACCTTTAGAAGTGTGTGTGTGTGTAAATATGCTGTAGCCCCGCCCCTAAAGCATCCCCTCCTTTATGGTCTGTTTGACTCTAAATGACCATAATTTACTAAATGAACATCATGCTGTATTGAAGAAGACTTGAAACTAGAGATTGAGACATAAACTCATGTTTACAATGTTTACTGAGGGAATACATCAAGAGAAGTAGAGTCATTTATATAGACTTCTATACAACCAGAGGAGTCGCCCCTGGTGGTCGGGAGAGAGAATGCAGCTTTAACGCATGAAGCATATACTTCTATACAACCAGAGGAGTCGCCCCTTGGTGGTCGGGAGAGAGAATGCAGCTTTAACGCATGAAGCATGTACTTCTATACAACCAGAGGAGTCGCCCCTGGTGGTCGGGAGAGAGAATGCAGCTTTAACGCATGAAGCATATACTTCTATACAACCAGAGGAGTCGCCCCCTGGTGGTCGGGAGAGAGAATGCAGCTTTAACACATGAAGCATGGACTTCTATACAACCAGAGGAGTTGTCCCCTGGTGGTCAGAAGAGAGAATACAGCTTTAACACATGAAGTATGTACTTCTATACAACCAGAGGAGTAGCCCCCTGGTGGTCAGGAGAGAGAATGCAGCTCTAACACATGAAGCGTATACTTCTATACAACCAGAGGAGTTGGTCCACGTCTCCTCACCTGAACCGGTGTTCTCATTTCTTGACATCTGGCCGTCTCCAGTAGCGGCACATCAGTCTTTTTGAAGTCCTCTCCACCTGTCCTCTCTGTCTGTGGGTAATTGCTGCTGCCATGTGTGTGTGTGTGTGTGTGTGTGTGTGTGTGTGTGTGTGTGTGTGTGAGTGTGATGTATGCAGTGTTACCGTACGCGTCCTTATCCACAGGATTCATTATTCTGTCGCCGGTCCACCGGGGCGCCATGAATCTGTAATCATCCTGTCATCCGTCTCTCTCTCTCTGTATTTATTCCTTCTGTCTTCATCCGTCTGTTTCTTTGCTTTTGACTTCACATTGACATTCACTCGGCATGTCGGCCCGTCCACCTGTCACCTCTCAAGAAAAGACGTCTCCAGTTGGAGGAGAGGAGGCCTCTTCCTCTTCCTCACAATATTAGTTTTTTATTTTTAATAATATGATACGAGGCTCCATCTTGACACGACCAAAGTGAAAGAAGTGAAAGCGTTGAACAAATATCAACTGACAGAATAACCGATGATGAAAATGGTCTCAGGTGAATCTTTATAGATGTAAATATGGAGTAAACCTCACTTTCAATTCATCCTCCTCTCCTCTTCTCTCCTCCCCTGTCTTCTTCTCTCCTGTCTTCTTCTCTCCTCTCCTCTCCTCTCCTCGCCTCCTCTCCTCTCCTGGGTACCATTCCTCTCCTCTCCTCTTCTCTCCTCCTCTCCTCTCCTGTCTTCTTCTTTCCTGTCTTCTTCGCTCCTCTCCTCTCCTGTCTTCTTCTCTCCTGTCTTCTTCTCTCCTCTCCTCTCCTCGCCTCCTCTCCTCTCCTGGGTACCATTCCTCTCCTCTCCTCTCCTCCTCCTCCTCTCCTCTCCTCTCCTCTCCTCTCCTGGGTACCATTCCTCTCCTCCTCTCCTCTCCTCTCCTGGGTACCATTCCTCTCCTCTCCTCTCCTCCTCCTCCTCTCCTCTCATCTCCTCTCCTCTCCTCTCCTCTTCTCTCCTGGGTACCATTCCTCTCCTCTCCTCTCTTCCTCCTCTCCTCTCCTCTCCTCTCATCTCCTCTCCTCTCCTCTCCTCTTCTCTCCTCTCCTCTCCTGGGTACCATTCCTCTCCTCTCCTCTCCTCCTCTCATCTCCTCTCCTCTCCTCTCCTCTCCTCGCCTCCTCTCCTGGGTACCATTCCTCTCCTCTCCTCTCCTCCTCCTCCTCTCCTCTCATCTCCTCTCCTCTCCTCTCCTCTCCTCGCCTCCTCTCCTGGGTACCATTCCTCTCCTCTCCTCTCCTCCTCTCCTCTCTTGTCTTCTTCTCTCCTGTCTTCTTCTCTCCTCTCCTCTCCTGGGTACCATTCCTCTCCTCTCCTTTCCTGTCTTCTTCTCTCCTCTCCTCCTCTCCTCTCCTGTCTTCTTCTCTCCTCTCCTCTCCTCCTCTCCTCTCCTGTCTTCTTCTCTCCTGTCTTCTTCTCTCCTCTTCTCTCCTCTTCTCTCCTCTCTTCTCCTCTCCTGAGTACCATTCCTCTCCTCTCCTCTCCTTTCCTGTCTTCTTCTCTCCTCTCCTCTCCTGTCTTCTTCTCTCCTCTCCTCTCCTCTCCTCGCCTCCTCTCCTCGCCTCCTCTCCTCTCCTCTCTCTCCTGGGTACCATTAGTCTCTGCTGAGCTGTGCCTGTGAGTGCGTTCATTTCCTCTTCACCTAAATGGAACGTGGCCTCTCAGAACCCGAACAGAAGATCCTCAATGAGATTCCAGGAGAGAGAAACCGAGGCCGAGCACATCAGACTGATATATGTTTTCTATTACCAACCTGTAGCAAGGTGTGTGTGTGTGTGTGTGTGTGTGTGTGTGTGTGTGTGTGTGTGTGTGTGTGTGTGTGTGTGTGTGTGCGTGCGTGCGTGTCCCTCCTCAAGGCCCTGCAAAGCGTTATCTTTAATTTATCGACATGTTTTATTCACCAGCGAGCAACAACCAAGCTGACCGGTCCTCTTTGTGTTGGTCTCTCCTGGTTGTGTGTTTTATTTTCACCAAGTTACTTTACTGTAGTTTAGTTTGTCGAGATCGGCGTCAAAACTGTTTTTTTATTTTTACATTTGTTATCCTCTTTAATCTTCTGGTGGCCAAACATTCCCTCAGTCGCCTCCACGGAAGATCCTATTATCAGGTGTCATAGTGTGCATGACAGACAGCGCCACTGACCCTGAACACACACACACACACACACACACATGCACACACACACTCTGTCTCATTAATTCATGGCCTTCACCTCAGGATTGAGTTACAGGTGTTGGAGGATTTACCTTGACAATATCCTCTGTTGTGGATACACACACACACACACACACACACACACACACACACACACACACACACACAGAAAAACACACACAGAAACACACACACAAAGACACACAGACATATAGAAACACACACACATAGCAACACACACACACACACATACATACACACACACATACACGCACGCACACAGAAACACACGCACACACACACACACACACACACACACACACAGAAACACACAGAAACACACACACGCACACACAGAAACACACACACGCACACACAGAAACACAAACACACACACACAGAAACACACACACACACACACACACACAGAAACACAAACACACGCACACACACACACACACACACACACACACACACACACACACACACACACACACACACACACACACACACACACACAGAAACACAAACACACACACACAGAAAAACACACACAAAGACACACAGACATATAGAAACACACACACATAGCAACACACACACAGAAACACACACACACACGCATAGAAACACACACACACACACACACGCACACAGAAACACACACACACACACACAGAAGCGCACACACACACACACAGAAGCGCACACACACACACGCACACACACACGCGCACACACACACACACACACACACACACACACACACACACACACACACACACACACACACTGTCTGCTGAAAAAGTCCCATCTGCATTTTATTTATTTGTTCTTCCTCTTCATCCCTTCCTCTCCTCTTCCTCTCCTCTTCCTCTGAACCCCACGCGCCGATGCTCGGCTCCATTCCGCGTCATTTAAATCCAATGCGTCTTAACGCGCGGTGCCGGAGATCAAAGGGAGCCGGCGACGCTGGCCCTTTAAGAGAGGAGGGGGCGGGGCTTCTCATGCATTAAACATGAGCTCACTCAGTGCCGTGAACACCCGGGGAGGAGCGCTCTGCACTCCAGCGCGCGCTCTGCACCCGACCACACGCTCCACGCGCACGCCGCGGAGGCATGGACGCGCGGGGACGCAGAGGGATACACCTGGGCACGCGACAGTGAGAGGAAGAGTGAGAGGAAGAGTGAGAGGAAGAGTGAGAGGAAGAGGACCAGAGACCAGGTGTCGGCGCGCGCAGGATGGGCAACGCGTCTCCAGGCAGGTGCCCTCTCTCTCCGCTCGGTCTGTAGCCGCAGGTACTCAACTTCAGAGCCGCTGAGGCTGCTGGGAAACCTCCGCCGGCTCATTGGCGCTGTCTGTGTGCCGCGCATCCGTCTGTGCGTCTTTGCATCTTTGCGTCTTTGCATCTGTGTCCGAAAGATGTTCAGTTCAACATCTTTGGCACTTTTTGTTGTTGTTGTTTAAATCCAGCAGCACTGCAGTGTGTGAATATTTAACATCCGGGACACTCACTTGAAGCGCCTTCTAAGTTTTTTAAAATTCGCTTTGATTAGAGGAAAAGCCGCAGCGCGCGCGCGCGCGTGTGTGTGTGCGCGCGCATGTGTGTGAGTGCCATGAAAGAGGCTATTGAGGTTATTTATTGCTGTTGGTCGCAGAGATGGAAACAGTGACGTAGACGCAGCTTTATGAATATTGATGTGCACTTCTTGGGAGACAATCAAAATCAAAAATGTGCAACAAAAATGTGTGCATATTAATAATATAATGTTTAAATCACGCAGCATCAATAGCGTTGAGGGCAGTGTTGGGACCTCAGGTGTGCAAGGTGCAGGTAGACGAGGTCTCAGTGACGTCACAGAGAATTCACACAACCTCCTGAAATGAAACGCCCCCTTTTTTTAGGGAAAAAGATGGAAGAAGACAAAGGGACAGCAGCTGTCGGGTAATAACTCGATGTATTAATTCATAAAGCTTCAACTCAAATCTGCACAATATAGTTTCATTTCTGGTTGCTGCAACTTAAGTTGCACGTTTTCTTTCCATTTAAAGGCAAAAATGGCATTAAACTAAAAACACACTTAATTCAGTTATTACGATGTTTGATTTATCGCCCAGTTCTACTTTAACAAACGATAAAAACCTTTAATGTCTTTAATCAACACGCACTTCATAAAAGTTTTTTTAAACCAGTTTATTGTTCGACGGCTTCGTCAAGTTTCAACACTTTCAATCGTGTTTTCATTCACAACTTTAAAAACCTTCGTCGGGCGACGTGCCTCTTCATCGGCAGTCTTCCTCTCTCCAGAAGACACGCCTCTTATCTCCCAGAGGCTCCGGCTGCAGGCTGACAGGGCAAAATGGAGGTTTCACTATCTTCAATCTGTATTGATTTACATGATAAATCCTCTCTGCACACGCCTGTGTCGAAGCTCCCAAAAGACCCGTTTGGGAGATAAGCTTTGTGAGGGAATACATATATATATATATATATATATATATATATATATATATATATATATATATATATGTATATATATATATATATATATATATGTATGTATGTCTTCATCCTGCGACGGCGTCTCGCTCACTGAGAGGATTAAAACTGAACAGAGCGTTTTTTTTTTAAACACCGAATACTCAAAGTTATCTCTTTTGTCATGTCACCTCAATGACATGACAGAGCCCTTCCTCAGCTCCCCAGGAGGAGGAGGAAGAAGAGGAAGAGGAGGAAGAGGAGGGTGGTGCAGCAGCAGATCAAGCATCCTGGAAGCACAAGTGACTGAGGAGCAGAAAGAGAGGAGGCGGAGGAGAGGATCTGTCAGAGCAGCAGCCAAACGGCAGCTTCCCCAAAACTGTTGACACAGGGAGGAGATGGAGGGAGACGGTAGAGAGAGCATGAAGGGCACAGAGCGAGAGAGAGCGAGGCTTCAGAGGCCGCTTGATGCCACCAGGTGAGGAGCGCTGCGCTGCCGCTTTCATCCTCGACGCCGGATTTCCTTTTTGTGGAAAAAGTCAAGACTACATTTTTTTTCTTTTTCTTCCAAAAGGAACATTTGGTTCCTAGCGGCGAGATCGAGGAGACGCTTCGTCGCTTCACAAAGCAACGAAGCGCCGGCTGACAAAGAAGAAGTGGAAGCCGTCGGAGCTCGGCAGCAGAAATAGTCCACGCTGATGATTTATGTTATTGTCGCTTTGCATCCATAAATATGCTCAAGCTCAGCTAACGAGTCCTCTGACGCTCCACATCTGTTCTCTCCCAAAACATTCACATGAAACATCAAATCACTGTGAAGTTCAAACCTCCATCAATGCTTCACAGGAAACAGACTTAAAACAAATATACTAATAATATTAAGAGTTCAGGATCTGCACATTTAGGGGTCGATCAATATTCCTGAAGCTGGTTTTCAAAATGGTGGAACACAACTTTGCAGTTTCAGCAAAAACATTTTAACACTTTTAATAGTAAAATCACCCAAAAACATTCGTTCTGTCACTTTGTATTGACTTAAAAAACATGTAATCTTTTTTTAAATACAAAATGCCTTTAAAATCTAAATCTTTGATAAATTAAACATTCATTTCTGATATAATCATAGAACCTAACAGACAACTTTGCAGCACTGAACCGTGAATCATTGTATTTCTTTCGTACTACGACTCATATTTAGCCCAAAATTTGAGAACTGACGTTCATCGCTGCAGCCTCAAAACAAGACTTCATGAAACCATGTGCCGTGGAACCAGGTGTCATGGAACCAGGTGTCATTGAACCAGGTGTCATTGAACCAGGTGTCGTGGAACCAGGTGTCATTGAACCAGGTGTCATTGAACCAGGTGTCGCGGAACCAGGTGTTCAAGGACAAGCGCTCATCGCTGCAGCCTCAAAACGAGACTTCATGCAACCAGGTGTCGTGGAACTATATGTCGTGGAACCATGTGTTGTGGAACCATGTGTCATAGAGCCAGTTGTCTGGAACCAGGTGTTCAAGGAAGAGTGCTTCACTGCAGCATCAAAACGGGACTTCATGGAGCCATGTGCCGTGGAACCAGGTGTTCAAGGACGAGCGCTCATCGCTGCAGCCTCAAAACAAGACTTTGTGGAACCAGGTGCCGTGGAACCAGGTGCCGTGGAACCAGGTGCCGTGGATACGAAGCGAGGCGCTGCATGTAGTAGTTTTATCATTGCCGGACGAGGCCATCAGGACTCAGGTGAGAGTTTGAGAGTTTAGTTAAACGACCTTGGAGTTATTAAAATACTCGTGAGGTAACGTCTTCCCTCCGGCTCTGGAGACCCATCATTACCTCGGCAGTCGGTCTGAGGATGTTTTATTTATTTCCTCTGGAGCCGAAGACAGAAGATCAGAACACGTTGAGAGTCGACTCCTTCCAGAATAAAAACTCACTTCTGAGCCCGCCAGAGGTTTCTGCTTTAAAGCACGTTTCTTTCTAGGACATCTCTCCTTCCACTTCAAACACTTTATTGACTGAACCCGCTTCGGCCCTCGAGCGTCTCATCTCCTACAAGCTGCCGGCGTGCAGCAGGAGAGGCGGGGCTTCAAGGTCTGACACGCACAACTAAACGGCCTCGCCTGGATCCTCCTGGATCACTTTGAAGTCTGGAACATGTTCCTGTTGTAAACTGAAACAAAAGAAGAAGGAAGAAAATGCAACAAAACCACTTGGTCCTGGGTGAAAGTCCTGTGTGTGTCAAGGTCAAAGTTTTAAACACGTCATTAACGTGAATTCTTCCACCAACCAAACCCGCTCCATAAATTTGAAACCACGATCTCGTCCAAAAAACGCTACAAAACTACTTGGTTAGGTTTAGGAAAAACTTTGTGGTTTTGGCTAAAAGATTACTAGAAAATAAACCAAAAACACAGCAAGTTTCTCTCAGGACATTAACAGCAGTATCCTGGGTGAAAGTCCTGCGTATTTCATAGGAAATAAATGTTTTCTCTCGGATTAACGGTTGCAGATTGAAACCATTTTAAACACGTGGGCAATAAATTCAGAAAAACAAGAAATGCTACAAACCTGCTTTGTTTTACTCCAGACAGGAACAGCGGCCTCCTGGGTGAAAGTCGTGTGTGTGAAGGTCAAAGTTTGAAACGTAATCTACGACAACATTACGTTTTCCCTCGAAATGCAATTCATGATCTAGTCAAATAAGCGCTACAAAACGTTGTGCTTTTGGCTTAAAGATGACTAGAAAATAAAACAAAAACACAGCAAAACTACTCAGTTTCCCTCAGGACATTAACCCGCGTGAAAGTCCTGCGTGATTCATAGGAAACATATTTTCTCCCAGGTTACGGTTGCAGATTGAATGGATTGCCTACGTGTTTTTAAAATGTTTTCAAAGAAAACAAAAACTGCTACAACACTGCTTTGTTTTACTCAGGACATGAACCTCGGCCTCCTGGGTGAAAGTCCTCTGTGTCAAGGTCAAAGTTTGAAACGGTTTTAAATTCTTCCACCAACCAAACCCGCTCCGTACATTTGAAACGTAATCCACGACAACATTACGCTTTCCCTCGAAACGTTATTCATGAAGTAGTTTCATGTTTAATTAAAACGTGACAGAACTAAAACGTGGCGGCTCGTAATTCTTCTGACGGATTCGGAGAAACGGAGAAAAAGAAGAAGCGTGAGTTCTTTAATAAGAGAATAGAGGATGGTTTGAAAAGAGAATATTATAATTGTTGTTGTTGTGGTTGGAGGACAGATGCTGATGAGTGTCATTTATTGTTTAGGGAAACGAATGACATGCAGAAAGGCCTGCAGGGGAAATAAAACTAGTCTGACAATGAAAAGTAGGATAAAGCAAAAGATCTTCCTTTTATGCTTTTGTCATCAGTATTATTCTGAGACGCCGCGAGGAGAAGCCGTAGCCCCGAGAGAGGAGAGGAGGCTCGCTGTAAATCAGCTTGATTGCAAACCACTGCGTCACATTCTGCAGCCGATCGACAGGCGCTGGACACAAAGTGCAGATAACGACCTCCAGTCCGCTGATCTGGGACCAGCAGAGACGCGTCCTCTGGGCCGCCGACGGGCCGGCGCCGCGGCTTTCACAACAACAAGCAGAGTTTTATTAATTATCTGCACAAACGGTGTTTATCATCAGGCGTGTGATAGTCGTACAGAGCTGTGTGTGTGTGTGTGTGTGTGTGTGTGTGTGTGTGTGATGTTTTTGCCACATTAGAGGAGGAGATTCTTCTTTATTCGAGCGAGAGAAGTGGTTTCTAACGGTAACCAGACTCATTAAAGGAGGGTTCCCTCCAGAGAGCCACCGATTGGCCGGTTTCCTTTCTAATAACTAAAATTGACAGCGAGGCTTCAGACGTCCTTTTAACCTCGTTATTGTTGTCTTTAGTGGTTATTCGCATTAATAAACACAGTTAAAATGATTGTATTTTCTCTTTGATTAAAAAAGAAAATGTTAGTAGTTTGAATTATTCATTAAATGTTGCTTAGAGTTAAAGAGGGAATTATAATATGTATAATATATATTCTAAATATTCTCCTAACTACTGAATTTAGTCAATTTTTTTGCCAAAAACTAGATTTTACAATAGTTGTGTCCGTTGCCATCTTGTTTTTTTTGCAACCAGTGAACAGGAGGTGACCATAGACTTCTATACAACCAGAGGAGTCGCCCCCTGGTGGTCAGTAGAGAGAATGCAGCTTTAACGCATGAAGCATAGACTTCTATACAACCAGAGGAGTCACCCCCTGGTGGTCAGTAGAGAGAATGCAGCTTTAACACATGAAGCATAGACTTCTATACAACCAGAGGAGTCGCCCCCTGGTGGTCAGTAGAGAGAATGCAGCTTTAACACATGAAGCATAGACTTCTATACAACCAGAGGAGTCGCCCCCTGGTGGTCAGGAGAGAGAATGCAGCTTTAACACATGAAGCATGTACTTCTATACAACCAGAGGAGTCGCCCCCTGGTGGTCAGTAGAGAGAATGCAGCTTTAACACATGAAGCATGTACTTCTATACAACCAGAGGAGTCGCCCCCTGGTGGTCAGGAGAGAGAATGCAGCTTTAACACATGAAGCATATACTTCTATACAACCAGAGGAGTCGCCCCCTGGTGGTCAGCAGAGAGAATGCAGCTTTAACACATGAAGCATGGATTTCACTCTTCAGAACCAGAGGTTTGAGGCATATTTAGATGATTACCGGTTTGATATCGTGTACCAACATTATCTTAGGAGGATAATGGTGACGTGAGATGATGAAATGGTTCCATGTGGTGACTTCTCATTACTTCCGAGCCTCAGAGGACCGTTTACTGCTTCACAGGCTGAGCAGTGACTCACGGGTAAATTGACTTTGACGTGTACAATTAGTGAAGTGCTTCTTAAAGTCCCATCAGAGACTTTTTACATCAGAACAAGCCTCAGATGTTTCTCTCAGGAGGCTCCTGTGCCCGTCTAACGTAACTAATAATACTAATAATATCATTATAGATCTGTTTAGCAGTCCAGCTATCGGCATGTGCAGCTTCCTTTCTTAGATTAGTTTTATTTCTAACTTGTAAAGACTAATAAGTACACAAAAGAAGAATACCGATTTACATATACAGCAAATTGTAAGACAACTAAATGAACAAATATTTATTTATCACAAATATAAGTACATTGAGCTTCAGTCCTGAGAGAGTCCCTTTAAAAATATGTTCTCAAATGTATTCATATTGTTTTGCTTGGCTGCATTTTCTTCATCTACCTTCATTTGTTTGTTGCCAGGAAGTAAACACTGTCTTTTCTTCATGCATGCTTCTGTAAGAGCAGCTCGTTGTCTGTGATGTCGACACCCTTCACGTCTTCATATTTATTATTGTGATACATGATGTCATGCTGTGGATGTTATTGGTTACATGTGCTTTTCCTGCTCTTTAAGGTCAAAATGTCCACCGCGAATAGAAGTTTGTTAACGGAGTTGAAGACTCTTCTCTCAGGTCAGTGGCTTGGAATGAAGCTTTGATTTGTTTTGTTTTGATTCAGTACATCTTTACCTCAGTGGCTCTTCTTGACTTTGGGTTCTCCCTGAACCCGGGTTCTAAACGAGAACCGGTTCTAAACGAGAACCGGTTCTAAACGAGTGAAACCCAAAGTATGGTTAAGGACCGGAGTTATCGGTTCTCTGTTAGTCCTGGAGTGAGACGTCCTCGTCTCAAACCTCCTGTCTTTGTCTCTTTGTCTCTCTGTCTCTTTGTCTCTTTGTCTCTCTGTCTCTCTGCCTCTCTGTCTCTTTGCCTCTCTGCCTCTTTGTCTCTCTGTCTCTTTGTCTCTTTGTCTCTTTGTCTCTCTGTCTCTCTGTCTCTATGTCTCTTTGCCTCTCTGCCTCTTTGTCTCTCTGTCTCTCTGTCTCTTTGTCTCTTTGTCTCTTTGTCTCTCTGTCTCTTTGTCTCTCTGTATCTCTGTCTCTTTGTCTTTCTGTCTCTCTGTCATTTTGTCTCTCTATATCTCTGCCTCTTTGTCTCTTTGTCTCGTTGTCTCTCTGCCTCTTTGTCTCTTTGTCTCTCTGTCTCTCTGTCTCTCTGTCTCTTTGCCTCTTTGTCTCTCTGTCTCTCTGTCTCTTTGCCTCTTTGTCTCTTTGTCTCTCTGTCTCTTTGCCTCTCTGTCTCTTTGTCTCTTTGTCTCTCTGTCTCTTTGCCTCTTTGTCTCTTTGTCTCTCTGTATCTTTGTCTCTGTCTCTCTGTATCTTTGTCTCTGTCTCTCTGTATCTTTGTCTCTTTGTCTCTTTGTCTCTCTGTATCTTTGTCTCTCTGCCTCTTTGCCTCTTTGCCTCTTTGTCTCTCTGTATCTTTGTCTCTCTGCCTCTTTGTCTCTCTGTCTCTTTGCCTCTTTGTCTCTCTGTCTCTTTGCCTCTTTGTCTCTCTGTCTCTTTGCCTCTCTGTATCTCTGTCATTTTGTCTCTCTATATCTCTGCCTCTCTGCCTCTTTGTCTCTTTGTCTCTTTGTCTCTCTGTCTCTCTGGATAATCACTAAGGTCTTTTTTTCTTCTCACAAAATAATCAAAATGAACCGATAAACAGAATCGATAAGATATTGATCAAATCCTCACGACACTCGTTCCTAATGTTCCACAGGAGACACGCCAAAGGAATGGCCTTTTTAATATTCTAGGAAAGACATTTACACCTGTCATGGGGTTTCACTGTGTGTGTGTGTGTGTGTGTGTGTGTGTGTGTGTGTGTGTGTGTGTGTGTGTGTGTGTGTGTGTGTGTGTGTGTGTGTGGAGGTTACTTCAAGGTCTTGCGGCTGCTATATCACACATCCTGGCATTTCTAGTGCAGCGGGAAACACATTTGACAACTTTCCCCTCAAAGCCCGAGTGTGAGCTCTCCGTCTCCGGGCGATTCCTCTCTGTCTCTGAGGTTCTGTGGAGTCAGCGCTCCGGCAGAGCCGCGGCGTCACCGTCACACAGGTGCAAAGTGAGCTTTCCTGCAGCTCCAGCATGAAGAAGTCCTCTGTGTGTGTGTGTGTGTGTTTTCTTGTTGTCGGGAGACAGATGCATCCCGTCGGTGTGTGAATGTGTTCGTGCTGCAGCGTCTTTACGTCCCGGACGGAGACGCCGGCTTGTAACTTGAATCGCATGCAAATTGACGTGACATTGAGCTGTGGGTTTGTGGATCAATAAGGAGCCGTAAACAATAAACCTTCACTGCAACATGTTCACGGTGATTTGTGAAGTTATTACTGGCTGGGAGCCGTGTGGCGCTGCCTCCTCTTGTTGGTCGTTTCTCTGGTGTGTGTGTGTGACACACACTTCTGCATCGCTGCAGAGGAGAGGTTCCCCTCCCGAAGATCTTCAGCTGCTACCATGTTGCCTTTATTTAGTGATTGTTGCCTTTCTAAGATGGCAGCGTCGCTCCGTCCGTCCACTGTGCTCCAAACCGGGAGGACGACTGCTAATGATTTGATTTACGAGCATGATGTCTGTCATCGGCTGTGCTTCGTGTTTACTGCTGAGGAGGAAAATGCTAACTCGCTAACGCACTAAACTCTTGACGGTCCGTCATCTGTATCGTATTCGGGGTCGCTGGAGAAAGGCAGGGTTTACCTGGGACAGGTTACCAGACTACTACATGTCCAGGTTTAGGAAAAGATCGTGAAATACTTAGTTAGGTTCAGGAAAAGATCGTTTAGGAAAAGATCGTGAAATACTTCGTTAGCTTTAAGAAAAGATCGTAAAATACTTAGTTAGGTTCAGGAAAAGATCGTGAAATACTTAGTTAGGTTTAGGAAAAGATTGTTTAGGAAAAGATCGTGAAATACTTAGTTAGCTTTAAGAAAAGATCGTGAAATACTTAGTTAGGTTCAGGAAAAGATCGTTTAGAAAAAGATCGTGAAATACTTAGTTAGGTTCAGGAAAAGATTGTTTAGGAAAAGATCGTGAAATACTTAGTTAGCTTTAAGAAAAGATCGTGAAATACTTAGTTAGGTTCAGGAAAAGATTGTTTAGAAAAAGATCGTGAAATACTTAGTTAGGTTCAGGAAAAGATTGTTTAGGAAAAGATCGTGAAATACTTAGTTAGGTTCAGGAAAAGATCGTGAAATACTTAGTTAGGTTCAGGGAAAGATCGTGAAATACTTAGTTAGGTTTCGGAAAAGATTGTTTAGGAAAAGATCGTGAAATACTTAGTTAGCTTTAAGAAAAGATCGTGAAATACTTAGTTAGGTTTAGGAAAAGATTGTTTAGGAAAAGATCGTGAAATACTTAGTTAGCTTTAAGAAAAGATCGTGAAATACTTAGTTAGGTTCAGGGAAAGATCGTGAAATACTTAGTTAGGTTTCGGAAAAGATTGTTTAGGAAAAGATCGTGAAATACTTAGTTAGCTTTAAGAAAAGATCGTGAAATACCTAGTTAGCTTTAAGAAAAGATCGTGAAATACTTAGTTAGGTTTAGGAAAAGATTGTTTAGGAAAAGATCGTGAAATACTTAGTTAGGTTCAGAAAAAGATCGTGAAATACTTAGTTAGCTTTAAGAAAAGATCGTGAAATACCTAGTTAGCTTTAAGAAAAGATCGTGAAATACTTAGTTAGGTTTAGGAAAAGATCGTGAAATACTTAGTTAGGTTCAGGAAAAGATCGTGAAATACCTAGTTAGCTTTAAGAAAAGATCGTGAAATACTTAGTTAGGTTCAGGAAAAGATCGTTTAGGAAAATATCGTAAAATACTTAGTTAGGTTCAGGAAAAGATTGTTTAGGAAAAGATCGTGAAATACTTCGTTAGCTTTAAGAAAAGATCGTGAAATACTTAGTTAGCTTTAAGAAAAGATCGTAAAATACTTAGTTAGGTTCAGGAAAAGATTGTTTAGGAAAAGATCGTGAAATACTTCGTTAGCTTTAAGAAAAGATCGTGAAATACTTAGTTAGCTTTAAGAAAAGATCGTGAAATACTTAGTTAAGTTTAGGAAAAGATTGTGAAATACTTAGTTAGCTTTAAGAAAAGATCGTGAAATACTTAGTTAGCTTTAAGAAAAGATCGTGAAATACTTCGTTAGCTTCAAGAAAAGATCGTGAAATACTTAGTTAGCTTCAAGAAAAGATCGTGAAATACTTTATTCGTTTGAGTTTTAATAACTACAGAAGTGTCGTAAATAGATCACACAAGTTACGTGACGAATTAATCAACATTTCTTTCTCATTTCTCAATGTGAGGCCTTTCTGTGATCGTTATACTTCCTCGTTCACGTGTATAACATTCTAAATACTTTGTAGTGCATTATATTTTTCGTAGTAAACGCTACGAATGCTGTATGAGAAACGACTTCGTGGGTTTCGTGCTGTTGGTTGAACACAGAAAGCTATTTCATTATTTCACCTTTTGAATCATTATTCACATTTTAGAGACCGAATGAATCAGTAAAACATTTCATAATGAAAATAATAAACAGAAGATATTGTCCCTCATATTTCTCCCGCATTGCAGCAGCAGCGTGGTCGTTCAGTTCATTTCTCTCCGTTGGCTCCGGTGTGAGACCTTCAGGCGCTCACGTACTTTATTGGACGACGGAGCTTCAGGTGATAAAACTAGTTTGTGTTGTTTCATGTCGTTGTTTTCCTGCCGACTCGCAGTGGAAACCAGCGACGCCTCGCTCACTGGTCTTTACTGGTTTGACTCTCTAGAAACACGGGAGAGGTGGAATGTCACTCTGTATATTTACTAAAATACTCTGCTAAAGTATGGTACAAATACCTGTAAAATTGTGATATTTAATGGTACTTCTACTCTTGTTGATTGAGAGGGAAACATTGTGCTTTTCTAAATGAAAAATATGTTGCATTGCAACTCATGATTCATTTCTTGATTAATCACAAAATAGTTTATAGTCTGTAAAATATCCCAAAAATATTCCCAAACATCTTCCAATGTCAGATTTAAAATGATTGTTTCTGAACAACATTCAAAAGCTAAAAAAGATACATTAAGAAAACAAAAAAATACAATGAACTAAAAGAGATACATTTAATAAAACAAAACAAAAATACATTTAACTAAAAAATATACATTAAGAAAACTAAAAAATACAACTAACTAAAAGAGATACATTTTAGTGTCACATGAAAAACAGCTGGATCCAAAAGATCAATTCATCCAAACACGTTGTGAATTTCTCGTCAATCGACTAATTGTCTCGTATTGAGCATCGCCATGACGACGTGAATCATCTCGTGTTTGTTTGTGAGAGAAACAGATTTAAGAGAGGAGATAAAAAAAAATCTGCAGCCGCCCCGAGAGGGAAAAAAAGATGGCCGTAAGAAGAGAGCCCGATATGATCAGCAAATTGTTTTTTTTTTTCTTCGTTTTTTTTGGGTCGTACTTTTCCGTCTCGTTTTTTCTCAGACACACACACACACACACACACACACACACACACACACACACACACACACACACACACACTGTGCAGCTTTCCTCAGCAGCCTTGGAGAATGATTTCATTGGGATGACAAGTGTGCCTCTGCCTCCATATTTCTGCCAGCCGGGCCTCCAGCCTGCAACAATACCCTGCTTTTATTTATTCTTCTCCTTCATCTTCTTCTCCTCCTTCCATCTTCCCAATCTGATTTTAGCTGTGCTGAAAGTCACATTTTCTTCCTATCACAACATCGCTAATCCCTAACCCTCCTCCTCCGTCCACTAAGCAGAAATCGGGCCCGGTCGCCGCCATCTTGATAATTGACCCGTGGGGGGTTGAATGTGACGCTGATGCATTCTGCCAATTTGACGCGCTCGTAATCCGCTGGGCCGGCGTTTCCTCGCCCCGCGGCAACGGGCGGCAACGGCGGCGTTTTGACGTGTTGGAGCATCTCACACACACACACACACACATCTCTATCTATCCAGTACAGGCCACATGTGGGTGGGTGGGGGAGAAACACTCGGGCTAAATCAGGAAGCGGGAGCGTTGGAGTAAACTGGTCTCAACAAGCCGGCGTAACAGAAGCAGACGGATGTGGCCGCCATGTTTGGAAACGAACGTTTCTTATCATCGCGGCCGGTCGGCTGGCGTGAACACGGAGGCGTGCCGTACATCCCCGTGCGTCTCATGCTGCGTTCACAGCAAAAGCGTTGCGAATGTTACTTGTGCCTGAAAGGGGGCGTGGCTTATCTCCGTAAAAAACAGTTACGGGTTCCTTCATCCACCATTGAAATAACCACTAGTTCTGCTTCATACTTGTTGTGTCGGAACATCAAACTCCATGGTGTCTGGGTTCATTATATTATCCGTAGTCCCACAACAGCGTCTGAATGAAGCCGCTAGCAGCGCTACTTCAGGCGGAGCGGCAGCCATTTTGATTCAGCGACGGCGGTGGTGACGGGTGGAGCTTCTCAACGCTGATTGGCTGACGCCACGCACATTTTTCGCCCGAATTGAAAAATTCACTTTTTTGCAACCATTCGCGTCTGTGCATTGACTTTGCGTGTAATCTACTTGCGCGTCAAATTCGCAACGCTTTAGTTGTGAACGCAGCATTAGAGTCATTCCTTCCTGTGGCTCCAGGAACAGACGTACCATCCTGGTTGTCTCTGAAACGCCTGAGGACGCTTCCAGGTTTGATCGTCGGTTCTTTGTTCTCACGTTCCAGCTTCTTCATTCTGCAAATATTTGTTGTTGTTTTTTCCCTCCTTCGTGGCGGTTAATTAATAGAACATCTTTCGATGTGGAGACGTCACCTTGATGTGACGTGACATTTCACAAACATAATTCTGACATTTTAAAGAGCGCACAATGGATGGAGGAATAGCTGAAAATGATAGTGGCAGTCATTTATCTTTCCAGGACGAGAACGTCCCGTTTCCCTCTGAATAATCTTCACTGTCGACGGCTTAATCGCAGAAAGAAGCTGCAGTGAAAACGTCTTTGGAGGGAATGTAAAATGATATTCATCTGCATTCTATAATCCCCTCTTCTCAAAGTGAACTCGTCATATTGTTGTTGGCAGACGACAATGGAGGCGAAATAATTCTCTGAACTCGTTGGTTAAGTCCGGCTCGCAAGTTCTGCTGGCGTCTTTTTTCAAGTTGCTGAAGAAAATACGAGTTGCTGTTTCTCGCGAAAGTGAAGTCAACCAACGGGAACATATGAGTCGACCCTACTCTGCCGGGAGGAGAGCAGACGAGGGTCTCCGGAGATCCCACCTGCAGAGAGGAAGAGGACGTCTTCTTGGTTTGTGGACTGACGGCATGAAGCCTTAAGTTCGGGATTTCGCCGTCGCCATCTTGGAATACATCCGTCGTCATCTTGCGTTTTTAGCAACCAGTGAACCATATTAGGGCTGAGGAGGAGTGACGTAGAGACGCCGTATACGTCTCTGGTAGAGAGACCTGTCAATCACCTTGTAGCCCCGCCCCTAAAGCGTACCCTGCCAGTGTCGCCAAAAGGTCCAAAAGTCGATAAATCTCTCGAAAGTCTCCAAGTCGTCACCGCTGACGGTCGTCCCTTCAGTCCTCCGCCCAAAGACAGTAGACGGTAGACGAGCAGGCGGCTCGTCCAATCATCACGTCCGAATGAAACGATTGGACGAGCTCGTCGCGGTCCTGCAACAGCAGAGCGATTCATTGATTCTGGACGTCTCCTGATTGATTCGTTGACTGATTGTTGGAGCGGCCATGAAAAAACCAAGAGCACCAAAAGTGTGTCTGCAAACTTTACAGAAGCGTAGCTTTCGACTTTTTCTGACTGAGAACACGAACAAGCAGCAGCTTGAACACAAAGTGAGTCAGACGTGAAGAGAAGCACAGCGGCAGCTTGCGTGAATCCGCCGCCAGACTTTTCCAGACGAAGCAACGGATCGTCTGAGTCAACGTCCGCACGCCGCAATCTGAGAACGTGTCGCCAGAAGATCGGTGCACGAAACTTAAAATGCCGCGTGAAGCTCCAGTCCGACTGTACGCGCTTATACAAGCAGCACGGAGACGTTTTTTAAATGGCACAGCTGGTGTGATCGAGTCACTGCGACACAAACGAGCACTTTGGCTTGAGCGGAGAACGAGGGAGCGAGAGAGAGGCGGCAGTCATTAAGGGGCAAGGCGGTGGTTATCCCCTCCAAGGTGGAGGGTTGCTCTGCTCGGGGCTCATGTGCAGAGATACACCGAACAAGAGCGGAGGGAGAGAGAGAGAGAGAGAGAGACGGTTCATCTGCAGCTCGTCCCCGTAGACCGTGGAGGGATTAGAGAGAGAGGGGGGGAGGGAGAGAGAGAGAGAGAGAGGGAGAGAGAGAGAGAGAGAGAGAACAGACTCTCTGTCTTAGCACACACTGCCTCCAATCTTCTACACTGCACTGTGCACTCACCAGCTCTCTCCATCCTACACACACACACACACACACACACACACACACACACACACACACACACACACACACACACACACACACACACACCAGCGTCATGTAGACTCTCGGCCCGAGGAGCACAGGACCACTAGCCAGGTACGCTCCATTCGTTCATTTCCTCTCTGCTCACACTCTGCAGGTTTTCGTTTGGGTTGTCGCCGTGTGGAGACTCTCTCTCTCTCTCTCTCTCTCTCTCTCTCTCTCTCTCTCTCTCTCTCTCTCTCTCTCTCTCTCTGCAGAAGACTCTTGCAGGCTGCATGCACCAAGCTTATCCGGCTTCTTTTGCATAGCCCCGAGAGAACCGAAAAAAAGAAGAAAAAAAGATAGCAGAGAGGGAGGAGGAGAGGAGGGGAGGAGGAGAGGAGGAGAGGAGGGGAGGAGAAAAGGAGGGGAGGATGGAGGGATGGAAGGACAGAGGAGACAAAAGCCAAACTAAGCAGAGTTTTCTCATGTAGGGCAAAGAAGTGTGCGGCGGGCAGCCGGCTAACCCGGGTTGACCTTCACGTGGGACGCTCCGAAAACGCCGTTTCACGCGGCCGGTGGAAATTAAATATCCCACTAATGTTCCCAATTACGCGCCGCCGCCCGTATTCCGATTTAACGTAAAAACGACCGGATTTACTCGGCGTCTTGACGGACAAATCAAAAAACAAATCTACATTTGAGTAAATAGTTTGCAGCCAAATCTAATTTTAGAGTCGTCTGTCTTCACAGAGCTCATTAAAGTAGTTCATCAATGTGAGATACGAGTTTATGGATCATTACAATCTATTCATGCACATCTGTGTTCAAGCCATTCTGCTTCTTTGCATCAAAGTATATATTTTCCATCTCTTTCATTCCTTCAAACGCCTTCTTGAAAAGGTCGTCGTTGACATATTAGTTCGTATCTAAAAGTCTGTCATAACGCTTTTCTTTAAAACCTCCATATTCTGCAGTCACATGTCCGAGGATCGCTCCTGAAACCAGAATGATGTCGACACGGCTAACGTGTTTTAATTGGAGAATGCTCCTTGTGGAATAAAGGATACCTGGACAGGAATGTGACGTTTACGTGAGTGATGACGCAATCAGAATACCGGTGGTTACGAGCACGTGAACGTAGACGTTGTCTTTAAAAAGAACGGCTGATCCACTGAAGGCGCAGTAGAAAATCCACGGCCCGCCACTGGTGAATCGGGTGTAAACGAGTCTGGAGATGCTTTTCATTCTCAGAAGGTTTTTTATTTATTTGAACCTCGACTCACGATCAATTTCCAGCTTTTTGAAGTGGATGTACCACTTTTTTTTTTTTCACTCTTGAAGATCCAGCGACTCATAATTCACTTTGATGCCGGTTTGATATCAGTTGGTACATCTCCAGGCTGCAGGGGCCCGCAAAGGATTCTGGGACACGTTGGAACCCGCCGGTCCTGCCGGCCCAGAGAGGAAGAAAAGCAAAAGTTCTCTTTCTTCTGGAGATCTGATGGCAGCGAGTCTTTGTGATGACATCACCAGAAGGCGGGAACTTGGTTGAACAAATGTGCACAAAATCCTCCATATTGCGTCACGTTTTTATGCTTGATGCCCCCTAATTTAGACAAACCGTCTGGTGTGTGCTTTATTATTCCAGCGTGTAAATGAAGACACGAGGAAGCGCTTCAGGAACGTGACCTCCGAGCCGCCGGGGCACGACCTCTCGTTAACGGGTGTGATGTGTATAGTGTTTAGCACCCCACAGGGAGGCCGACCCCCCCACAGGGAGGCCGACCCCCCCACAGGAAGGCCGACCCCCAGCGGTGGTGGTGTCACCCCTGGCTGCGAGCCCACCGAGCTGTCAGCCTCAGAGCAGACGTATGAGATCAGAGATAACGAGCGGAGACGGAGGAGGAGGCCGTCTGCCGCTAGACGAGCTGGAAGGAAACGAGGAAGCTACTGAAGCGAAGCATTCTGGGAGGTTTGAGATGGCAGAGTGGGAGTTTCACCCTGGGAATGGATAGGTTTAAAAAAACAAAAAAATCCTTCTGAAATAAATTGAAAGTTAAGGAAACGCATAAAAACTTCTCTGCAAATGATCCACAGTGTTCACGAGAGCTTCATTTCTCCTGCAGTGACTTTAACACAACCAGTTCCCCAAAAGGACCAAGCAGACTCAAACCCACCAGGTCTAACCAGTTCCTTATTAGGGAATAATTAGGGGACCCTCTACAGCTCATATGACCACGGTATGAAGACCAGACCCGATTGTCCTTGATCTCTAACGAATCCGCAACTCCGTGCCCTTATTTTCAGCATAAATATGATCATGTTTATGTAGTAAATTACATCTAGTGATTCTTGGTGATAATGAAGTGTAATAATGCGCTCAGAGCTCACAATTGTTCTCTAATATATATTTTATATTCATCTGAAAACATCTGGATTTATACCAACACTACATTTTACTAGATTCCATGTGAACGCTTCATGAGAACGTTATCGTTTACCTTCAGCCAGTACTCATTTTCACTGAGCAGCACCTGAACGCGTCATCATGTACCTGAAGTGAACCTCCGCTGGTTCTCTGTTAGCGGTGCTGCTTACGTTGCTGCTAACGTTGCTAGCTCTCCTCCTGTTGGTTTTCCGTTAGCGGTGCTGCTAACATTACTAGCTCTCCTCCTGTTGGTTCTCCGTTAGCAGTGTTGCTAACGTTACTAGCTCTCCTCCTGTTGGTTCTCCGTTAGCAGTGTTGCTAACGTTACTAGCTCTCCTCCTGTTGGTTCTCCGTTAGCAGTGTTGCTAACGTTATTAGCTCTCCTCCTGTTGGTTCTCCGTTAGCAGTGTTGCTAACGTTGCTAGCTCTCCTCCTGTTGGTTCTCCGTTAGCGATGTTGCTAACGTTCCTAGCTCTCCTCCTGTTGGTTCTCCGTTAGCAGTGCTGCTAACGTTACTAGCTCTCCTCCTGTTGGTTCTCCGTTAGCAGTGTTGCTAACGTTACTAGCTCTCCTCCTGTTGGTTCTCCGTTAGCAGTGTTGCTAACGTTATTAGCTCTCCTCCTGTTGGTTCTCCGTTAGCAGTGTTGCTAACGTTACTAGCTCTCCTCCTGTTGGTTCTCCGTTAGCAGTGTTGCTAACGTTCCTAGCTCTCCTCCTGTTGGTTCTCCGTTAGCAGTGCTGCTAACGTTACTAGCTCTCCTCCTGTTGGTTCTCCGTTAGCAGTGTTGCTAACGATACTAGCTCTCCTCCTGTTGGTTCTCTGTTAGCAGTGTTGCTAACGTTACTAGCTCTCCTCCTGTTGGTTCTCTGTTAGCAGTGTTGCTAACGTTACTAGCTCTCCTCCTGTTGGTTCTCCGTTAGCGATGTTGCTAACGTTCCTAGCTCTCCTCCTGTTGGTTCTCCGTTTGGGCAGTGCTGCTAACGTTACTAGCTCTCCTCCTGTTGGTTCTCCGTTAGCGGTGCTGCTAACGTTACTAGCTTTCCTCCTGTTGGTCTAAACACTGATTGGTTGTTTACGAAGTCACATGATCAGAGACTAGAGACTAGAGAAACATCCATGACTTTACAAATAGGTCAGGTCCCAGTGTTCAGCTCTGAAATGACTCCTGAAAGATGAAAGCTTCTTAAATGCCAGGTAGAAGAAAATAAAGTGAGTTTTTTGGGGGATATCAGGAGCTCATGGTTATTTATGGATTTGTGTATTTATTTGTATAAGCACTTGGCACTCGGTGGTGGTGGGATTTAATTATCAGTGAGGGAACTTAAAGCTTTGAAATTCAGAAATATGGCAGACAGGCAGGCAGACAGACAGACAGTCCTTTTTAACTTCCTCTCTCAGCTCAGTGGATTTCCCTCCAGCTTCACTTCCACTCGGAGCCCATCGGTCTAGTTCCATGTTCTTTTCCTCCTCACACCAGTGGACTTAGTGCCTCTGATGTAACCTGCTACCGGTTAGGAGGAGGCTAACCTATGTAGCTAACCATGCTAATCATGCTAATCATGCCAACACACCATCTGCAGGCGAAGCTTATTTTTAGAACGTAAGCAGAATTATTTCCATTAACAACACCATCTGCTTATGAACTTTTTTTTTTAATGCAGATTTAACCTTAACAGCCGGTCGACTTAAGATAAATGAGACTAAAGTAAACATGTCTTCATCTCTTTTTCTTTCTTTTTTGAATCCAGATGGACAATTTAAAAAAAACATCTAAGAGGTTAAATTGGAATCAGAAATATCGTCTTCTTTTTTAATTTCTCATTGCTCTTGCTTGTCACAACCTGGCTCCTCCGTTACCCACAATGCAACTTGATCACAGTTTAGCTAGCAGCAAACAGCCTGAGGCGGTGACATTTTGCACAAACATGGATGTAAACTGAGAGGCGTTGAATCTGCTTTTGCTTTCATACTTAAGGAAACCTATCAGACTTCACAGCGTCCCTCTGGAGGCACTTCAGGCGTGTAGTACACACACACACACACACACACACACACACACACACACACACACACACACACCTGTAAACAGACTTTGATGTGTGGATTCCCCACAACTCACGCTTTGCCAACACACCGGTGTGCCGGCATGAAAAGCAGTCGCCCCCTGTGGATATTTTCTTATTTGCATTACCACCCTGAATTCAAACGGATTTTTATTTGGATTTATTTGGATTGGATTTACACAAACTAGTTAAGTTGATGATGAAATAAAAAAAAGTGATGGAGGAATACTTTGAATAACCGCATCAAAGCTGAGATTTCGTTGTTGAAAATGGCTGAAAATGTTGTTTATTGTTGTGACGAATTTGCGTAAAACATAAATATATGAGACGGAGGCATAATAAAATAAATGAACAGATTATTGTGTAAATACATGGTAAATGATTCAAATGTTAAAATGTTCTTGTCTCATTTGTGGTCACTTCAGTGCTTCGTGTGGTATTTTTTTAAGTGTGCGGTGCATTTAGTCTGTAATTTGTTACTATAATTGATTTTTTTATCTCAGTTTGGCAAATGGTTGCAATGTTCTGACTTTACTCAATCAAACCCCAACCTGTATTTTTTAGTTCATAGTTATTTAAATTAACTTCAGAAGCTGTTTTATGAGGCTGAGTTTATGCACATAGCAAATTACATCCATTAATCAGTCCTTTTGACTCATCTTTCCTTCTCTCTGGAGCAAATCAATACATTTCCTTCTGCATAAAAAAGCCTCCCTTTAAGTTGAGCGCCACGTCGTGTCTGGAAAGAGACCCGGAGAGATATTTCCTCCTCGCCACCTAAATACTTAAAGCAAATTGTAATATTTCATCTTCCTCACAGCCGCCGTTTGGCTGCGGCGTTGATGTTTGTGCTCACCGAGAGGCTGGCGCTCCGTCCCAGGGTTTATTTGATGAATGAATCATGCGCGTCAGATCTCAAAGAGTTGCCCTAGTTGCAGCTCAAATGTTTTGTGTTGCATATTTTAATACTCAAGAGTTTCCTTTTTAAATTGAGATCCCCACAATTTGAGGAGAGTGACACTCTGATCGTCAGATCATGAAAATACAAGAAATCGTTTCTCTGCATTTTGACAGACGTGTTGTACTCAGATCTTTCACTGCAATACCACAGTGTACAAGTACCTTTAAGTACTAGCTAAAGTATTAGCATCAACATGTACTAATATGTTTGTATGTGTTTATATGTGTGTATTTGCATTAGTGTGTTTATATGTGTGTGTGTGTGTGTGTGTGTGTGTGTGTATGTTTATATGCGTGTAAGTTTATGTGTGTGCGTTTATGTGTGTGTGTGTGTGTGTGTTTGTATGTGTTCATACTGTATGTGTGTATTTACATTAGTGTGTTTATATGCATGTGTGTGTGTGTTTACGTGTGTGTGTATGTGTTTATGTGTGTGTGTATTGCATTAGTGTGTTTATATGCGTGCGTGTGTGTGTTTACGTGTGTGTTTACGTGTGTGTGTGTGTGTGTATGTTTATGTGTGTGTGTGTTTTGTATTAGTGTGTTTATATGTGTGCGTGTGTGTGTTTACGTGTGTGTGTGTATGTTTATGTGTGTGTGTGTGTTTTGCATTAGTGTGTTTATATGCGTCTGTGTGTGTGAGAGTTTATGTGTGTGTGTATGTGTTTATATGTGTGTGTGTTTGAATTAGTGTGTTTATGTGTGTGTGTTTATGTGTATGAATGTAATTATGTCTGTGTATACATGTATTTCTATGTATGTGTATAAATGTGTTATGTGTGTCCATGTATGTATACTACGTGCATATGTATATGTGTGTATATATATATATATATATATTATAATGTGTGTGTGTATATGTAACTTATAGTACAGCCCTTGAGTAAACGTACTTAGTTCCCCTCCATAACTGTCTTTGTGTTTCCCGTGGTGAACCGTCTCCAGAACGCCGTGTGTTTGAGTCCCAGGGTTTTGTTTCCTTGTCACGCCACACAGCCGTCCTCCAGCTGGCGGCCTCCCAGTGTGAGACTCTGCTTCAGGGCCACTAATAGACCTCCATCTCTGACTCATGCGTCCCAGCGTTCACTCAATGAGACCAATTACTCACCTTCAGGACGCGTCCCGCGCTCAGACGAGGCCAAAAATATCACTTAGTAATTACCGGGGCTTCCTCTCTGAGATGGAACTGATGCCTGGCCTCAGACCAGGTCTCTGTGCTCCCGCGGCCCGTGTGGTGGTGTGATGGGAAACCGGGCGTTAGCCGCTGAGTCATCACACGTCTGTGATGGAGGACGGCTGCTGGATGACCTCCGTCACAGACCGGCTCTTCACCCGCTCTCCTCTCAGGGGGCGGACCCGTCCTGAGGGTCCCCGAGTGTCGTACTTGAACCTGGAAGAGCTGATGCGAGTGGGTAGTTAAGGATGTCCTCATCCAGCAGTCGAGGCTGGAAACAGGATGTGACTGGAACACGTCGATGTTCTGCTAGAGCCGGTGGTGTTTAGTCCACGTGAGGATTAACCAGACCGTATGAAGACCGTTGTTCATACAACGTAACGTCCGTACTGAAGTAACTTCACTTCCACTGTTATTCTGAACCAACACGATTTTTTCCTAAGTGTTTAAAAAAAAAAAATCCTAAACCTGACTAAAAGCTATTCTACGATCTTTTCCTCAATCTGACTAGCTATTTCACGATCTTTTCCTAAACCTATTTAAGTATTTTACGATCTTTGTCTTAACCTAACTAGCTATTTCACGATCTTTTCCTAAACTTAATTATTTTTTACGATTTTTTTTTTTTTCCTAAACCCCACTAGCTTATTTCAAGATCTTTTCCTCAATCTAACTAAGTATTTCACGATCATTTCCTAAACCTAATTAAGTATTTTACGAGCTTCTTCGTCTAAACCTAACTAGCTATTTTACGATCTTTTCCGAAACGTAATTAAGTATTTTTTACGATCTTTTCCTAAACCTCACTAGCTATTTCAAGATATTTTCCTAAACCTACCTGTTGGGCCCTTTTTATATCAGGAAAATCAAGAAAAAAATCTTGGTATAAATCCCCCCCCACCCCAAAAAAAAAAAATGCATGTTAGGTATCGAACTAAACAAAAAATTAAACATAAAAATCTGGGCTACAATAATATATAACCCCCTTGTACAACCTCTAAACACAACTCAAACAATAAATAGGATTAGGGCTTAAAGGGTTTTTACGACCTTTTCCTAAACATAACTGTTTTACGATCTTTTCCTAAACCTCATTATTTCACGATGCTTTTCCTAAAACTCAATTTTTAACGATCCTTTCCGAATCCTATGTAGTTTCTTCTAAAGACAGAAGTTTACCCGCTGGACTTTTTGCAGGAAAACTGCCGAACCTTCCGTGAGATCGTGAAGCACGAGGATGTGCTGAACAAGCAGCAGGCGGGGCTCAGATCCCCGATCGTCCTGCACAGATCCAGTACAAGACAGTTAGAGGACATCTAATCCTCAATCCCCATCCACCTCGCCTCTCTGATCCTCATCACCGAGGCCTGCCCCGAAATCATCATTCTCTTTGAAGACGGATCATCTAATTTCACATCTACTCCCAGCTGATGTTGGAGAAACCGTCCGAGTGGTTCGTCCTCGCCGTGTCGAGCGAGAGACGCCGCCTCCGAAAAGAAAGAGTCTCCGTGTATTATGCGCTCGGGCCAATGTTGATCCAGTGATGAATGTCAGTGTTTACTGACCGTACAGCGGCAATCGGCGCTGGATAAATGTCATACGGATGCATCACGTGGGATTATTTGTGCTAAATATGTACCTGGCTTTATTAAAGCCCTGCATTCAACGGCGTCAGCGCTTAAGCAGACGAGCACACAGGAAAACCTAAACCAATAGCTCTCTATTTCAGGACTCTTCTTAGAAATGCCACTTGGGTTTGAGAGGCATTTTGAAGTGTACGACACTGATTGAGTGTGACAGCCGAGTAAATAATACGCACCTTATTTAAGAGGAGTGTGTTTTGACGTCGTCTCTCAGCTCCCAGACTGAATTAGCTCGATACCAAATGTGTTGTTGGAGCTGCGGTTCTTAGACGTTAACGCAGCGATCACTTAAACTCTAGGTTTATTACGAACAGCCGGCTAATTGAGCCAGATATGTGCTGACTGTATTATTTGAGTTAATCTGTGACGAGCGATAAATGGAAGCTTCGGGATGATAATGTTTGTTGATGTTTGTTTACCACTTTGTTCCAGATTAGAGGTGTCAGATTTGGTTAGAAGTAAACCGCTAGCTCACCGCTTCATTTCTTAAGAAGCAAACGCAGAATGACGTGACCTACAAGAGGCGCTTTTCCTTTTAGTCGTATACGCTCCGTGGACGCGATGAGCGACATCCTTTTAGAGATGTGGAACGTTGCCCCCTAGAGGCTCGATGGGGAAGCTCCCCGGTAGAAAAGTTTGTGCATTTTGAAATGAAATGCTGCATCAATCTGGTGCTTGTTGAGAGCTAAATAAAGTAATCTAGGAAGAACTTTGTGGGGGAATGTAATATACATACATTTAGGCTACTTGCATAACATTTTGAGGTACTTGTACTTTACTTGAGTATTTCCATGTTATGTAACTTTTATCTTCTAGTCCGCCACAGCTCAGAGGTAGATAATTAAAATATATAAATATTAAAATATTGCTTGATAATTAGCAAACCTAATTAAGTATTTCACCATAATTTCCTAAACCTAACTAACTATTTTAAGTATTTTACGATCTTTTCCTAAAACTAACTATTTTACAATCTTTTCCTAAACCTAACTGTTTTACGATCTTTTCCTAAAACTAACTGTTTTACGATCTTTTCCTAAACCTAACTGTTTTACGATCTTTTCCTAAAACTAACTGTTTTACGATCTTTTCCTAAAACTAACTGTTTTACGATCTTTTCCTAAAACTAACTGTTTTACGATCTTTTCCTAAACCTAACTGTTTTACGATCTTTTCCTAAAACTAACTGTTTTACGATCTTTTCCTAAAACTAACTGTTTTACGATCTTTTCCTAAACCTAACTGTTTTACGATCTTTTCCTAAACCTAACTGTTTTACGATCTTTTCCTAAACCTAACTGTTTTACGATCTTTTCCTAAACCTAACTGTTTTACGATCTTTTCCTAAAACTAACTGTTTTACGATCTTTTCCTAAACAAAACTGTTTTACGATCTTTTCCTAAACAAAACTGTTTTACGATCTTTTCCTAAACAAAACTGTTTTACGATCTTTTCCTAAACCTAACTGTTTTACGATCTTTTCCTAAACAAAACTGTTTTACGATCTTTTCCTAAACAAAACTGTTTTACGATCTTTTCCTAAACCTAAATAAGAGATAAACCTCCCAAAAATAAAAAAAGTTTCCTCCTTTATACTTCTTTAGCTTCGCTCTCACTATTTAGTTAGCGACTCTCAAAGGTTATCAGCCTTAAAAGCTGGAATAAGATCTCCACAGTGAAGGTGGGAAACGGCATCAAACCGTCAGTATTCTGATGGTTTTACTGGTCGAGTGAATGAAGTCGCAGAAGAAGAATTAAACATGCTTCCACACACGCTGTCGCCTCGATCCCTTCCTCGTGGTTCACACTGCCTGAACGTTGGCTCCAGGCATCGGGTCTCTAACCACGAGATGAATGTTTTGGGCCATAATTGGCACTCTATTGAAATTCATATGATGCGACATGGTACGATCTGTGTGGTTGTTAAGCGCATTATGCTTTGTGAGTAGAAAGGGGATGGAGGTGTGGGAGGACGAAGAGGGAGGAAGAAGAGGGAGGAGAGGGAGGAAGAAGAGGGAGGAGAGGGAGGACGAAGAGGGAGGAGAGGGAGGAAGAAGAGGGAGGAGAGAGAGGAAGAAGAGGGAGGAGAGGGAGGAAGAAGAGGGAGGAGAGAGAGGATAGAAGAGGGAGGAGAGGGAGGAAGAAGAGGGAGGAGAGGGAAGAAGAAGAGGGAGGAGAGAGAGGAAGAAGAGGGAGGAGAGAGAGAATAGAAGAGGGGCAGAGGGAGGAAGTAGAGGGAGGAGAGAGAGAGGAAGAAGAGGGAGGAGAGAGAGGACGAAGAGGGAGGAGAGGGAGGAAGAAGAGGGAGGAGAGGGAGGATAGAAGAGGGAGGAGAGGGAGGAAGAAGAGGGAGGAGAGGGAAGAAGAAGATGGAGGAGAGGGAGGACGAAGAGGGAGGAGAGAGAGGATAGAAGAGGGAGGAGAGGGAGGAAGAAGAGGGAGGAGAGGGAAGAAGAAGAGGGAGGAGAGAGAGGAAGAAGAGGGAGGAGAGAGAGAATAGAAGAGGGGCAGAGGGAGGAAGTAGAGGGAGGAGAGAGAGAGGAAGAAGAGGGAGGAGAGAGAGGACGAAGAGGGAGGAGAGGGAAGAAGAAGAGGGAGGAGAGAGAGAATAGAAGAGGGAGGAGAGGGAGGAAGAAGAGGGAGGAGAGAGAGGACGAAGAGGGAGGAGAGGGAAGAAGAAGAGGGAGGAGAGAGAGAACGAAGAGGACGAAGAGGGAGGAAGAAGAGAGAGGAGAGAGAGAATAGAAGAGGGGCAGAGGGAGGAAGAAGAGGGAGGAGAGAGAGAATAGAAGAGGGGCAGAGGGAGGAAGAAGAGGGAGGAGAGAGAGAATAGAAGAGGGGCAGAGGGAGGAAGAAGAGGGAGGAGAGAGAGAATAGAAGAGGGGCAGAGGGAGGAAGAGGGCAGGCCTTTCCCAGCACAGCAAAGTTTTGACCAATTTGTTGCTGCATTAAAAGATTTTACACAATTATGAAGATTATTGACAAAATTTGTTTGTATTATTTTAATGTTGTATCCACAATCCAGTAGATTTATATCTGTGTATTTATTTTTTTACAGTGTTTAAATCAAGTCCGATATCGTCTGAAACATAAATGAAGGATCCTCTTCCACACGGTGAGGCGTACAGCTTATTGATTACATGCTGGTATCGCTGCAGTATCGTCATTGGCCCATAGGTGTCGGTATCGGGCCGGAAACAGTCGTACGTATCCGTGCGGCCATATTGCCCACAATCACCTCGTACCGTGCACAATAATTAAAGAGATATCTACCGTAGTTTACATATTAGAGCCAAAACCATTTATTGATTAATCGATTAGTCAATTGACAGAAAACGATTATATCTAGAACCTGCAGGTGATGCCGATGGAGGCGGAGCCTGTTCACCGTTTGCTCTGCGCGCTCTCATATCGGGAGATATTTTTAAAAAGTCACTCTGGTATTTTGAGACTCGCCATGACTTTTTTATCAATCTTCCGGCAGTAAATGAATTATGAAGCACTCTCGGAAAAAAATAAAATGTAAAACCGGAGGTTGAAAGAAAGCGGCGGAGGCGGGTTTTCTAGATCAGTAACGTGGTGAATGTACTGACAGGAGTACACAGCTTCTACTACCATGATTACTGTGACTGGAGGAACGGCTGAGAGCAGCACCGCTGCTGTTAAAGGAAGGAGAGGCTCCTGCACACGGGGCCCTGGAGGGGTACGGGAACGTGCACACGGGGCCCTGAAGGGTTACGGGAACGTGCACACGGGGCCCTGAAGGGTTACGGGAACGTGCACACGGGGCCCTGGAGGGGTACGGGAACGTGCACACGGGGCCCTTAAGGTTCCTAATACGGGAACGTGCACACGGGGCCCTGAAGGGGTACGGGAACGTGCACACGGGGCCCTTAAGGGTTACGGGAACGTGCACACGGGGCCCTGAAGGGTTACGGGAACGTGCACACGGGGCCCTGAAGGGGTACGGGAACGTGCACACGGGGCCCTTAAGGGTTACGGGAACGTGCACACGGGGCCCTGAAGGGTTACGGGAACGTGCACACGGGGCCCTGAAGGGGTACGGGAACGTGCACACGGGGCCCTTAAGGTTCCTAATACGGGAACGTGCACACGGGGCCCTGAAGGGTTACGGGAACGTGCACACGGGGCCCTGAAGGGGTACGGGAACGTGCACACGGGGCCCTGAAGGGTTACGGGAACGTGCACACGGGGCCCTGAAGGGGTACGGGAACGTGCACACGGGGCCCTTAAGGTTCCTAATACGGGAACGTGCACACGGGGCCCTGAAGGGTTACGGGAACGTGCACACGGGGCCCTGAAGGGTTACGGGAACGTGCACACGGGGCCCTGAAGGGTTACGGGAACGTGCACACGGGGCCCTGAAGGTTTACAGGAACGTGCACACGGGGCCCTGAAGGGTTACGGGAACGTGCACACGGGACCCTTAAGGTTCCTAATACGGGAACGTGCACACGGGGCCCTTAAGGTTCCTAATACGGGAACGTGCACACGGGGCCCTGAAGGTTCTCAACACGGGAACCCAGGTTCCCCGCCTCTCTCTGATTGGAGCAGCTGGTTCCTGGGACCGTGGATCCAGAGCCTCCCGCCGGCAACAGTTTGAGACGTTTTTGTATTCAGCGGAGGCAGACCTCGTTCCAAATATAGACCGCGCCGCGTTCAAATTCAAATCTTGTTTGGGTTTTATTTTAATTTCCGAGTGCCCTGGAGAGCTGGATATTATAATTTGTGGTTGGAGGAGCGCCGCTTCTTTTCTTTTTTTCATCCTTTCACCCGCTCCTGCCACATCCTTTGTGATTAAGGCTCTCTGCTGAAGAGAGGCGTTCTGACGGAGACGGAGCGACACGTGAACTCGGCTGCAGCCGGTGGCTGGAACTCGGAATGTGATTTGAGAATATGAAGAAGGATGAATACATGAATACATTAATGAGTCGGTGGGAGAGAAGACGGTCAAACGAGGACGGGGAGGAACTTTCCCCCGATTACCAGCGCGAGCAAATGAAGGACTGAAGGTTTGAAGAGTTATAACGATGACGTACGAGTTCTGAATCAACACTTGAACGCAGCACAACTTTTTGTTTTTGATTTGTGTGTAAAGCCCTTTGTCTGCACAGTTGACTACACGATCATAGTGATGCTAAGTAGGATTGTTTCCTGCTTGATTAAAAACTTTTTTTTGTACATTTTCTTTTGACAAATCTTTTAATTTTGATCTAACAAAATATTCTGCTTTAATCCAAATGTGTTGGCGTTTAGCCTTTAAAAATAAAAAGTTTTCACTGCATTCAAAGAACTGTTTGAAAGTGAGACAGAAGAGAAATAAAGTTGATTTAATAAATAAAAAACAGAATACAGATGACTCACTTTATTCAAATTGGGAATTTTCTATTTTTGGATGATTTTGCGCTGATGGAAACATGCTAACACTAGCATTAGCTCTTCTTTTCCCGCATTGTGTCATTTTTATTTCATGTACAGTTTTATACATCAGAGTTAACAAACATCAATAAATTCACAATATTATTCAAAAGCCATATTTTTAGCAAAAAAGCTTTTTTTTATCAATTAGAAATCATTTGGTCTAAAAAACGTCAGAAAACAGTAAAAAACACAAACACATCTCCAAAGATATCCAGTTTACAACATGATTAACAAAATGATATTTAACAGCGAATCCTCACATTGTGGAAGCGGCTTCATACGCGACTGAAAGGAATAATCACTTTATGATTTTGTCGATTTTACGGTCCATTAATCAACAAATAGTTCTGGCTCTAAATTCACAGGAGTTTATCTCAGCAGCAGATGCTTGTTGACGACCTGCTGAGAGCATCAGCCTCATGACTAATGCAGGACCTCTATAGACAGGTGTGTGTGTGTGTGTATATATATAGTACACACGGTGCAGTAATGTTCGTGTGTGTGTGTGTGTGTGTACAGTCAGCAGACACACAACGACAAACCAGCGCTCACACACTCAGGAGGAGCATCACGGAGTAAATCTGAGCGAAGCACGCAGGCGAGTACAAATTATGAGACCTCCGGCCGATGAAGCCATAAAACTAACAAATGGCCGCTGTCAGGCCTCGGCCAACAGCGGCCAAGGTTGTACTAACAACACCCACACACACACACACACACACACACACACACACTCCAACCGCTCTGTAATGAGAAATATTTGGACGTGGCCCTGGAATTCTTCCCAGAATGCTGAAATATGGTTTCTCTGGCACGCCGACAGCATCGCTTGGTCTTTAGTCCCGCCTCCACAACCCGGAGCGGCAGGAAGCAGAAGCCAGTCTGTGTTCTTGCACTTCCTGTTTCCTCGTTCCTCGTGTTTCTGGTTACATGTCTGAAATAATGCGTTTAACACGAGCTGAAGAGATGTTAGCGTTCAGTTGTCCGATACATAACATGGGTCAGTAAACGCCCCTTCGGTGGGTCTTAAAGAGTCTAAAGGAGGTGGAGTTCCTCTATAACGTGAAGTCATGTGACCTGGTGGAGTTCCTCTATAGACTAACATGAAGTCATGTGACCTGGTGGAGTTCCTCTATAGACTAACATGAAGTCATGTGACCTGGTGGAGTTCCTCTATAGACTAACATGAAGTCATGTGACCTGGTGGAGTTCCTCTATAACGTGAAGTCATGTGACCTGGTGGAGTTCCTCTATAGACTAACATGAAGTCATGTGACCTGGTGGAGTTCCTCTATAGACTAACATGAAGTCATGTGACCTGGTGGAGTTCCTCTATAACATGAAATCATGTGACCTGGTGGAGTTCCTCTATAACATGAAGTCATGTGACCTGGTGGAGTTCCTCTATAACATGAAGTCATGTGACCTGGTGGAGTTCCTCTGTAACATGAAGTCATGTGACCTGGTGGAGTTCCTCTATAACGTGAAGTCATGTGACCTGGTGGAGTTCCTCTATAGACTAACATGAAGTCATGTGACCTGGTGGAGTTCCTCTATAGACTAACATGAAGTCATGTGACCTGGTGGAGTTTCTCTATAACGTGAAGTCATGTGACCTGGTGGAGTTCCTCTATAACGTGAAGTCATGTGACCTGGTGGAGTTTCTCTATAACATGAAGTCATGTGACCTGGTGGAGTTCCTCTATAACGTGAAGTCATGTGACCTGGTGGAGTTCCTCTATAACATGAAGTCATGTGACCTGGTGGAGTTCCTCTATAGACTAACATGAAGTCATGTGACCTGGTGGAGTTTCTCTATAGACTAACATGAAGTCATGTGACCTGGTGGAGTTTCTCTATAACATGAAGTCATGTGACCTGGTGGAGTTCCTCTGTAACATGAAGTCATGTGACCTGGTGGAGTTCCTCTATAGACTAACATGAAGTCATGTGACCTGGTGGAGTTCCTCTATAGCTGCTAACGTTAGCTTCTCACGTCACACTCCAAACATCACAACACTTGTGTTTATAAGTGATATCAAGTGTCATACATGTTAGATTTTCTCCCCAATAATCCAAAATCCAGTGGAAGAATCCTGCTGTAGTTTTGTTGAGGAAAGCAGTGCTTCCTGCTGGAACTAAAAAGAAAACACGTCGTCCCTGGAGCGCTCCGTAAAGAGCACAACATAATAACTCATGTGGACGGGCCAGCTTTAATAATGTGTGTACGTGAGAGGGGTAATGCACATTTTATTGTGTCTGAAATACTAGAAGCAGCTAGTTAAACATGTATTTTATGTGTTTAGGTTCATGTTAAAGCGAACAAAGACAAAGACAAAGTTTAATTGCCTCTTCGTAAAAAAAATCACTCAAACTCGACAGAAACAAACTAAAACTCATCAACTTTTCCAACAATTACTAACTCTGATTTGATTGAAACAAACCCTTTATGTACCCTAATCCCCCCCCCCCCCCCCCGTGTAAAACCATTCACAAACCATTACATTAGCAAAATAAAATGAAAAAAAAAAAAGCCGATAGTCGATATATTCCTCCAATTACAGAAATATCAGGCTGATATTTAAACATAAAGTCAAATACAAAATGTAAAAAACATGTAATTGCTCATGAAAGCCCAGTGAGTTGGAAGCCTCAGGCAGGAAGTGAGCACTGGTTGTACTGGGCGGCTCCCAGCTGAGATGGTATGTATGAATATAAATGACATTAAGAGAAGACTTGTCAACGTGTCGAGCTTCTCCTGGTGAAATGCAGCTCTCCAGGCTTCACATGTGCATGAAACACACCGGCAGGCTGCCGCGCTCCTATTGGACGATCCCCGTCTGTGACCGACTCTTTTACAGCCTCAAGTGTTGCTGTTGATCGCCTTCAAGACAGGGAAACACTCATGTCTGTAGTTATTAAATATATATCATTTATTTTAGTTTATTTTATTCTCTTATTTTTGAGTTCCCTTTTTCTTTTAATTTATCTGTTTTTCCTTTTTTCTCTCTTTTTATTCTTTTCCTTTTTCCTTCTCTTTTCTCTTTTTTCTAATTGTTTTCTTTTCTTTTTTTTCTTTTTCTTTTAATTTATCTGTTTTTCCTTTTTTCTCTTTTTTTCTCTCTTTTTATTCTTTTCCTTTTTCCTTCTCTTTTCTCTTTTTTCTAATTGTTTTCTTTTCTTTTTTTTCTTTTTCTTTTTTGCAACATGGCTACTATCCCACTTTTTCACCGTTCATCTCTCCTGATCACCTTCACCAAGTCCTCGGTGCTTTGTGCGCCACCAGTCACAAGAGGGCACTAGATCCCCCCCTCTAGAACCCACCCCTTCCTCTAGAACCCGCCCCTTCCTCTAGAACCCGCCCCTTCCTCTAGAACCCACCCCCCCTCTAGAACCCAACCCCCCTCTAGAACCCGCCCCTTCCTCTAGAACCCACCCCTTCCTCTAGAACCCACCCCACCTCTAGAACCCGCCCCCCCTCTAGAATCCGCCCCCCTCTAGAACCCACCCCTTCCTCTAGAACCCGCCCCTTCCTCTAGAACCCGCCCCTTCCTCTAGAACCCACCCCCCCTCTAGAACCCAACCCCCCTCTAGAACCCGCCCCTTCCTCTAGAACCCACCCCACCTCTAGAACCCGCCCCCCCTCTAGAACCCGCCCCCCCTCTAGAACCCACCCCACCTCTAGAACCCGCCCCCCCTCTAGAACCCGCCCCTTCCTCTAGAACCCACCCCCCCTCTAGAACCCACCCCACCTCTAGAACCCGCCCCCCCTCTAGAACCCGCCACTTCCTCTAGAACCCGCCCCTTCCTCTAGAACCCACCACTCTCTCTAGAACCCGCCCCCACCTCTAGAACCCACACCTCCCTCTAGAACCCGCCCCCACCTCTAGAACCCACCCCTTCTTCTAGAACCCGCCCCCCTCCTCTAGAACCCGTCCCCTCCTCTACAACCCGCCCCCTCCACTAGAACCTGCTCCCCCTCTAGAACCCACCCCTTCTTCTAGAACCCACCCCCTCCTTTAGAACCCGTCCCCCCTCTAGAATTCGCCCCCACCTCGAGAACCCGCCCCTTCCTCTAGAACCCACCCCACGCCCCCCTCCTTCATGTCGCTTCTTCTTCACTGGTTTTGACGTCTCCGCTGTCGTATCATCACAGCACAACACTTTTTGACTTCTTGCCTCTGGGATTCCCGGGACAGTTGTTGGAGCAGACAGATGTTGCAGCTGTTTGTTTATTGTGTTTTTTCTCCTTGAGGGCCTGTTTAGCTGGAGGTGTATGTGTGTGTGTGTGTGTGTGTGTGTGTATGTGTGTGTGTGTGTGTGTGTGTGTGTGTGTGTGTGTGTGTGTGTGTTGTGTGTCTGTGAACAGGACAATACAACAATACAAAACGGTCGTCGCTCCAACATTTTGAAAATTTACAGTCGGATCGACTCAAAAAGTGTTCGTTGTTCAACAAAGAATAAAGTTATTATATAAGAAATAAATGTCTACATGATAATTATTATTTTAATAGGCTCTTCATTCTGAAGCTTTTTGCAGATGGGTTTGTTCACAGCCTCATTTAAACTACATTTAGTACTAAAAACTTGGGGTTTTTAATGACAGTATTTTCTGATTCATGGAGTGATGCAAAGATCATAAATTAAAATAAATTCCACATATAAAAACATTTGACTCCAATATGAAACAAAAATATTTAACCTTGATTAAACAATGTTCACGTTTTTGTTCTGGAAATAATATACCACATACTCCATAAAAAATTACTATATTTAAACATAATATTTTCATGAAACTTGTTTTCTTGTCAGTAATCCACTGGGGACGTTGCATGATGATATATAAGTTGTTTTTTTTGTCTCTCGTTAAAATATATTATTTTAATCCCAAATGAACCACTGGCTCTCTGGAAAGTAAGAAATTAGTCTATAAACTTAAAAAAACCTCTCAAACACCAATATCTAATATGCTCATTGTGTCTCGTTGTCTCGCTGCAGGCCGAGACAAGAGAAAGGGTCCCATGATCTCTGCCGGCGATGCCGAGTTCCCGCGGGATTACCACACGCTGGCCGGCGGTGGCGGCCGCGGGGCGCCCCGCCGGTTCCCCGACACCAACGGGGGGTTCACGTCGTCCTCGCTGGACCGCCGGCACAACTCGGTGGCCGCCAAGAGCCTGGAGGCCCTGAACAGCATCCACAAGGCGGACATCGAGCGCCAGAGAGACGCCCTCATGGACCTCCAGAAGAGCAAGTTCTCCAACAGCCCCGGAGGCTCGCCGCAGGGTGGCGGCGGCGGCGCTGCCGGACGCCAGGTAAACACACAGGTAAACACACAGAAACATGCAGAAATACACAGGTAGGCACACCTGATGGTCATGACGGGAGCTTTTATTACAGCTCTGAAATCATTGTTTTAATTCTGCCTTTTTGATTTGAATTATGTTGAGGAAAATATTTTCCGCATTGCTCGTCTTGAATCTGAGGTTCGACCAATGGGTCGGAGCCTCCTTTCCAGCACCCTGGCATAAGCTTTCCTCAGTAGTGTGATACCCTGATAGTTCAAGCACACTCTCTGGTCCAACTTCTTGAAGATGGGAACCAACACCCCGGTCTGGTACTGTTCCCGACACCCATGCGTCATTGAAGAGGCGTGTCAGCTAAGACAGCCCAACAACGTCCAGCACCTTCAGCATCTTTCTCAAGGCGGATCTCATCCACCCCGGTGCCTTTAAAGCAAGGAGCTTTTTGACTACCTAAGCGACCTCCGCCAGAGATATGGATACAACCCCCAAGTCTTCAGGCGCTGCCCCCTCTCCAGGAGACATGTTGGCCGGGTTTAGGAGTTCCTCAAAGCAGTTCCCCTCCCCCGCTGAGAACAGCCTGGGATAGGCCCTGCTTTCCCTTCCTGAGCCGTTGGATGGTTTGCCAGAACCTCCTTGAGGCCAACCGACAGTCCTTCTCCATGGCCTCCCCGAACTCCTCCCATACCTGAGTTTTAGCACCACAGCTGCAGCCCTTCTGGCTTGCCGGTACCTGTCAGCTGCTTCAGGAGACCCCTGGGGCCTGAAAGACCTCCTTCTTCAGCTTGACGGCTTCCATCACGCCCGGTGTCCACCAGTAAGTTCTCGGGTTGGCGCCACGACACCGATGACCTTCTGGCCACAGCTCCTAGCGGCCGCGTCCACTATAGAGGCTT
>NC_136590.1:45130791-45155791 GCF_910589615.1 Taurulus bubalis
GTGCAGGGCTCCAGGGTGCAGACTGTAGGGTGCAGACTGTAGGGCTCCAGGGTGCAGACTGTAGGGTGCAGGGCTCCAGGGTGCAGACTGTAGGGTGCAGACTGTAGGGTGCAGACTGTAGGGCTCCAGGGTGCAGACTGTAGGGTGCAGACTGTAGGGCTCCAGGGTGCAGACTGTAGGGTGCAGGGCTCCAGGGTGCAGACTGTAGGGTGCAGACTGTAGGGCTCCAGGGTGCAGACTGTAGGGTGCAGACTGTAGGGTGCAGACTGTAGGGCTCCAGGGTGCAGACTGTAGGGTGCAGGGCTCCAGGGTGCAGACTGTAGGGCTCCAGGGTGCAGACTGTAGGGTGCAGGGCTCCAGGGTGCAGACTGTAGGGTGCAGGGCTCCAGGGTGCAGACTGTAGGGTGCATAATTCATGTTTTGGGCGCATGAAAGCAGAAAGTAAATTGTTGGAGAATCAAACCGGAGACCAGGAGTTCGGTTCTGACCGCATGCGATGTTTCTTGTTGCTCTTCTGTGTTCACGAAGTCCTGCAGACATGACGACGCGTGTAGTCCATTACAAACACTCTTTTACTCCATTGGATCCAGTTCAACTTAATGGAACTTGTCTTTTCTCCGTCTCAGTTTGAAGCGTTGACGATAAGAACGCTGACGTTGAAACGTGTTGCTGTCACCAGCAGAGTTTATGGCCTTAAACTGGCCTGAGGTCAGTTTAAGGGCCTCATTGAAGACCCTGTCCTCTTGGCCCCTGTGTGTACTGTGTGTACTGTGTGTGTACTGTGTGTGTACTTTGTGTACTGTGTGTGTACTGTGTGTGTACTGTGTGTACTGTGTGTGTACTGTGTGTATTATTGTAAAACAGAACACGTTTATGAGGATTTGTTGCCTTCAGTCCGGTTCGTCTGAATTCCGGTGAAACAAATACTTTATTTTATTTTTTCCTATTTATTCTGCACACGTTTATTTATTAATTTATTAATGAACCAAATATCAATAACTTGTCATTCTTCTCCACCAGTTCATTTTCAGTTACTTTACAGAATGCCACCGTTTCTTTGTGTTTTTTATTCAGCAGATTTAATGTGCAGAATATTCCTGAGAACTTAAAAGTATTGTTATCGTATTGTCTTTATTAAATAAGTCAAATGATTTTTAAAGGACAGAAAAGAAGCAAAACAAAAGCCTGAGTTGAAGTTCTGCTGAATATAATTGTTAAAGCAGCTCGGTGGTTCTATGTTACGACGTTTTTTAATAAATGTGGTCTAGTGGTAGACTTTTTTGAGGCTGAATGCTTATTCAGCATTTCTTATCCGAATTTAATTTGTGAAAATATATTTACATTCTGATTCTCATTTCACGTGGAAAAGGTTTTAGGTTGAAGAGACAGGCTGCGGTCGAATAGTCCTTTTTGGTGAGGAAGTTCTAACTGAGTGTCCGCCATGATAAGAGCCGTTTGAATTCTCTAAACGCGAAGGAAAGGAGCTTCAATGCTTCCTTACTTAGCTCCTTTAGCTTAGGAAACACTGGTCCTTCCTTTACGAAAGGAAAGAAGATAATTCCGCCCCACAATTCCTTGCGGCGGCAACATTTAAAGTGACGCACCAATCGGCCGTAGATCATGTAAATAAAGTGTTCCATGAACTATTTTCTGCATATTCTTATGATCAGATTACAATCTTCATACAAACCATAACAACACAAAGGGATATGAGACGTTGATAGTGTGAGAACGTATTTTATGTTTTAGAAACTGAACGATCGTCTGCATGAAACACTGTAAGAATACGGACAAAGTATTTAAGATGATCTGTTTTGTAGTCCATCTTCTGAACATTGTAGTTTCACCGCTGCAGACAGACGCCACTGACATTCCTAACTCCTCATTAACTCTCCTTCCCATCTTTCCTTGACCCTGTGATGTTTTTACAGAGGTCAAGGAGAAGTGGTCAGGAATAGACGTGAGGAGGAAATGTTTTGACTATTCGACTGCAGCCACAGACTAGATCAGAAAAACATGGAGGCCGTTGACCTTTGACCTTTTGAAAATATTTACAAGTGATCTCAGACAACGACTTCCGGCCCTTGGAGTTTTTTTTCGTACATCACTCACATTTTTGTCGAGTAAAAAGCGGCAAAAAGTGACCGAATGTTCACAACAAAGTTGTCAGCTTTAGCAGCGCAAATCACAAATTTCAGAACGGGTTGAGTTGAGTCTTTATTTATGAATCAAGACGGCAAACTTTACCCCTTTCACAATTAACGCCCTGGAAATACATTTATAAAAAGCGAGTATTTTCCATTTTTGTGTTTATTTGTATCCAGCAGCTGATCTACTTACTGCACGTGCTCCATGGCATCCTTAGATACGAAATGAAATGATGCAGCTTAAAGTCTCAAAAACAGGTATCTAACGTCAGAAAGGCTAAATAAAACATGATGTTCAGGAAGAAGCATCTGACTGCGTAGACTGTAAATATTTGGTTAAATAAGCTCGGCGGCGTCTGATCAGGTAGATTTGTCTGTTTTGGTCAGCGGCCGTGGACTGAAGCCCACAAACCACACGGAGCTCTGAATCTGGGTCACAGCGGCCCACGGGCCTGTCGCTCGCTCTTTCTTTCACAAACCCTCTTTTTTTTATATCCTTCAACTCTATTTTCAAAATGAAGTGAGATGGATTTCAAAAGTTGCCGCTGAGAGACAATATTTGGGGAGCCAGGCGGCTCCCAGAACAGCTGCTCAAACATGAATTAAGTTCCACCTACACAGGAGAATAATTACTCAGGGAATTCCTTTTTTTCACACCATATGTGATGAAATTTAGACAAAATCACTCGTCTGTGCTTTAATTTGAAGTCACATTGAAGTTACTTGTATTTGAATGAAGCGAAATGTTTGCAAATCGTTTGTTGTTGACATCTGTTTTACATGTTTACCAACGTGTATTTAAACTATGAATATGTATAATTTACTGGTGCAGTACAGGGGTTTTGCACAGGGGTCGTTCATGACACTATTATATATTAAATATTTAACACAATCCACTGTGAATATGTTTGGAAAGGTGGTTCCGCTCGAGTAAACATCGAGAGTTTCGTCATACAAATGTGGTGAAGAACTGAGACCTTGAATTATTCCGTGATGAGTCAGTGTTTCTTTGTAATTATGGAGTTGAGCTTCTGAAATCGTGACCGACAATCAAAGTAGTTGGAGACCTTTCTCCCGACGGCCAAAACACAAAGATGCTGCTGTTTCCTCCACTGCAACATCATGCTGCTTCATTGTTTGATCCTTTATTACCTTTAAATGTTCCTAACAGGCTAAACTATGAGAGAGATGAAGAGAAATGTTGCTATCAGGCTAAACTATTAGAGAGATGAAGAGAAATGTTGCTATCAGGCTAAACTATTAGAGAGATGAAGAGAAATGTTGCTATCAAGCTAAACTATGAGAGAGATGAAGAGAAATGTTGCTATCAGGCTAAACTATTAGAGAGATATATCTGTAATAGAAGAGCCTGTTAGCAACATACAAATGTTGCTAACAGGCTAAACTGTTAGAGAGATGAAGCGATGGCCTGCTGTTGAGCTTATGTTTAGCAACCAGTGTAGCATGGTACTTAGTACTTAGCTAGCTTGGGAAATTCCGCCATACTTTCATGTAACACTGGTTACATAAAATGATCTGAACACTTGTTTGCTGTTAGCGAAGGGATTTCCTACGCCGTGATGAGAGCGTGTGGATGAAGCATGAAGTGGTTAAATGTTACTAATTCGGCGGCTGGCTAGTTGGCTAGCTAACCTGCTAATTTCACCACGTTTTCATGCCACGCTGGCGACAGAAAATGAGCTTGACATCAAAAAACTCGCTGCAATGTAGAGCAGGTGGGAGCTCCAGAGACTAGCAAGCTTACTAGCCACCTCTGGAGATGGACAAGCTAGCAAGCTAACTAATTAGCCCCCCACACCAGCGGTGTCGGGGTCGGCTAATAGAGTCCTGGTGGCTAACGTTCTTAAGTAACACAAAAGTGATGAGTCACTGCACATATTGACAGAAACTCATATTTTCTTCAGCCATTACACAAAAAGAACAGAAACTCTCATTTAGTGGATGCATAATAATAATAATAATAATAATAATAATAATTATCATGCATCAGCTAAATGCCGCTGTGTCTAAAACAATCAGGAGGACGTTGACCTGCATGTCGGCCTCCAACCAGATAAATTGAAAATGGCAGCCTCTTAATCCAGTGTGTGCATCGCTTTAATCCTGCTTCTGGGTCCACGCCAGCCAGCACTGCACCTCCAGAGCGAAGGGAAGAATTTAGGAGCTGCATCATTAGTGTGTGTGAAGTCACTGTAAACATTTGATTAATTGCTGGGAAGCAATTACAAGCAATTAAAGTCCTATTATGATGGCAGTGAAGGACAACGCAAGTTAATCTGGCTATCATCACAATAATTAGCCCATCATTTTCTCACCAAGCCCTAATGTATGAAGAAAAAAGAAAAAGAAAAAGCCAATTTATTGGTTTGCTTCACTACAATTTGTGCTCCTTTTTCAGCAAAGTGGTGGAGATGATTTTTTTTGGGGCGTACCGCACTCGCTGCACAGAAACAACGCAGCGTTTAGCCGTTATTAGTCACAGTTTGTGGCGTCTCGTGCACGTCTTCACGTTGGAGCTGAGTGACAAAGCATTTCCTCTGGCTCCACCCAGCCTTCAGTGTTTTGTAGTGTTGGTGTTTTGCAGCTTAACACATAAGAAAATGTCTCACACTCGCTCCTTTTTCCTCCTGTCCTCTCCCTGTCCCTTCTCTGCCCCTCTTAGCAACAACCAAACTACTGGAGCTTCAAGGTCAGTGCCAATGTGGTGTGTTTGTGTTTCAGTGTAAATCTGTCCCTCTGTGTGGATTTGTCTCTTAATAGGATAACTTCTCATTGTGTCTTTGCATGCCTGCTTGCCTTTTCTCCGCCGCATTCAGTGTCGCTCACATGTCGGCGCACACTTTTGTGTTTGACTCTCTCTTGCACTGCATGCTGGGACGTTTTTTCTGTCTCTGCAAGTGAACAGAATTCTTTACTTGAAATGTAAATGGATTGGTGGCTTTTGAATTGAGACCTGCGCGTAAGATCCTTCTGTGTGAAGTACGGTTTGTGGAAAAAGAGCTGGTTGAAGCTCAGATTTCTGCTTCCAAACATTCTCACCTCCTTGCTTATTGTTCCCCAAACACAAAGACAATCAGAGCATCGTAGGCTGGATTATGAATAGGCGAAAGTGTGTTAAAGCTGCATTCTCTCCTGACAACCAGGGGGCGACTCCTCTGGTTGTATAGAAGTCTATGCTTCATGTGTTAAAGCTGCATTCTCTCCTGACCACCAGGGGGCGACTCCTCTGGTTGTATAGAAGTATATGCTTCATGTGTTAAAGCTGCATTCTCTCTCCTGACCACCAGGGGGCCACTCATGTGGTTGTATAGAAGTCTATGCTTCATGTGTTCAAGCTGCATTCTTTCCACTGACCACAAGGAGGTGACTCCTCTGGTTGTATAGAAGTCTATATAAATGACTCTACTTCTCTTGATGTATTCCCTCAGTAAACATTGTAAACATGAGTTTATGTCTCAATCTCTAGTTGTCATTTAGAGTCAAACGTACTTGCTTTAGGGGCGGGGCTACAAGGTGATTGACAGTCAACACCACGACGTGGTCCAGTCTGGGAGTTGTCCGTGTTCTGAACTTTAGTTCATGAAAGTTAATTGTAACATTGTTTTTGTGTGTTTGGTTGTACTTAGCTCCGCCCTCTTTTGCCACTTCTGGTTGCAAAAAAACAAATTGGCGACTGCCGGCCGCAGTGCACAAAACCACTGGGGGACTCACGGTGACCACGTCCACTTCTATACAGTCTATGATAGTAACTGTTAAATCGGCATATTTCTTTGATTGACATAACTGCTCGTAGAAATCACCAGCGCAGTTTCCAGATGATCTGACAGAATCCCGTCTCTACTGATTGGTTGTTGTTTTTCTTGATATTAACATGAACAGGATGTCGGACTGAGTGGATTGAAACAAAATGGAGATTTTCAGCTTCAGTCTGGCAGGTTTTTGGCCATGCAGCACAGTCGTTCTTTCCGTTTCATTGGATAGATTTCCATCAAACAGATATCCGTGGTCCCTGTGAGAGGAAGTCTAAGACTTTGGGCCTTTAGCGCTACCAGCAGGTCAAAGTTCTCACTAATCCTGTGAAATATCTCCAAATCTACTCCATTGATTGGCATGAAACATTGGCCAGACATTCGTGGTCCCCAGAGGATGACTTCTGGTGATCCTCTGATGTGTCCTCTAGCGCCACCATGAGTTTAACTAAACCATCTTCAACAACTATGAGATAGGTTGCCATAAAATGAGCTCCACATTGATGACGTCATCATCGATTCGCGCCTTTTAATTTATTTATCACAATTCAAGCGCAGCTTACTGGAGGTGTGAAATTACACTTAATGAGCCTCACTTGCAGGTTTGAGTGCTTCACGGCCTTCGGGTCAGTTACACCCGGCTGTTTATGAGCAGCAGGAGAACGTCTGAGCAGAACCGAATGGAGAACCGGAGACGGCTGCGGACGCGTAATCTGCACTGAATTAAAGAGTTTACCTGGTGACAGAAAATATGAGAGACGGGATTAGTCGTCGTCAGGAGACACACTTAAGCCCACGCTGTTTTTTACTTCTTTTTTTAAACCTCTCCGTTGCCTCAGAAAATGTGCCCACGCCATCAAAATGAAACCTCACTTTCAGCCGGAGTCATTTTTCATTTATTTTTTGCCCGAGCTCTGGCAAGGTTGGGATGTAAATGGTGTGAAATGTTAAAATGCAGAAGTAGATGTGAAAGTGGAGCCGTTAGCGTCACGCTCTCGCTGCTGATAGTCTGAAGCACTTCAAACTTGTTTCGAGTTCCCGAACTGGGAAACCCGACTCCCACCACGTGGAAATGTTAATGCAAAGATAAATTATAGAGTGAGTTCACACCGGCCGTGTTTAGTGTGAAGTCATGAACTCTGCCACTACAAACCACAGGAAAAGAAAAGTGCTCATTCATTGAGAGGAAGATGATTAGGACACTTACACACATTTAATAACATTACACTTAAGCTGGTTTTAATCAGATTCTTCATCGTATTTCATTGTTAATCTTCCTTCTTGAATTATGTCCGATACGTTTGTGTTTATTGTATCGCAGGAATCATCAAGCCAAATTGTTTGTATGTGAAACCACGCATGGCAATGAGCCGATACTGATTCTAAAAGTACATTATCATGATAATAATGAAGTTCTGACACGCCACCAGAATCAGACCAAGGTTTGGATTAATACGCCCAGTGTCTACCGAAGAAAATAGTCCCCACAGAAATGATTGGCAATATATTTTGAGGAAGCACGAGACATGTTTCCATTTAACTGTCAAGTATTATGTTTATATTTCCATTTACCGCAAAAGTTACAAGCCGCTACTACCTCCGGTCGGTGTCCCTGCTAGCTCCCCGCTTTAGCCAGCTAGCGCTCCAGCTAGCGCTCCAGCTAGCGCTCCGCCAGCTCCCGCTAGCTCCCCGGCTCGACACCTGACGCGTGCAGAGGGGACGCGGGCAGTAGCAGCAGCAGGGAGCTAGCAGCAGCAGGGAGCTAGCAGCAGCGCTAGCTTGCTACAGCGGGGACACCCACCGAACGTAGAAGCGGCTTGTAACCCGACTTTTACGGTAATACATTCCCGTCAGACTGGTTTCTCTGCTACAGTTTAGTTTGGCCAGTAGTTGGCGCTGTTGGCTTTTCCCGGCTGTAATCTGTAACATTTCTACGATTCCCCAAAAAAAGGGGGTCTTCAGGAATTTGTTTCAATTGTGCAAGATTAAATGTCAGCTGTGTCGGCCATGTTTGTTCTCACACGTTATTGGAACATCCAAGAAGACCCTGACTGCAGAAACAGCTGATCAGTCATGTGTGACGTCAGAATTTACTCTGCAACTCTTTTTAATTGAAGGTGAAAACCAATGGAGTTTTATTGAATTTTGCCGTTTCCAAGCAGCTTTTCTAATGCAAGAATTCACACTATGATTGCTGATGTTTCTAGAAAGACGTGTTCACCTTCACTGAGGGAGAAGTCTCAAAAGAAAAGTGATCAACGTTGCTAGGGTATAACTATGAAAGCCCTCCGCACTGGGAGGTCATGAGAGGTCAATTAGAAAACATCTAAAGTCAACTTTTTAAGTGGAAAGCAAAATGTGTGCGACCTCAAATCCTCCTCATTTTGACTTCCTTCCTTCATGAGCTGACTCACCTGAATGCATCACGCTGATGAACACTTTGACCCTCACTTCCCTGCAGCCGGCGGGAGATCTATCCGTATTATATTATATTATATATTATATTAGTATATTATCTTATATTCATACGCTCACCGGAGCACTTTAACCATGAAACGACTCCATATTCTGAACGGCATATTGTATTCGCTGATCCGGCAAATATAAAGTCTTCCCAAACGGAACAATGGAGACGCAGCTGCTTCTGAATGAAATGAAATATAAATATAGAGTAAGAGTGTAAAAAGCTGATAATCTGTATTTTTTGTTATTGTCCATAAATCCCACGCAAACAGCAAAACAACAATGAAGTATTGAACCTATCAAAGTCTGTGGCTTCTCCCTCTGAGCCGTTGAGCTGCAATACACACACACACACACACACACACACACACACACACACACACACACACACACACACACTCACACGGTAGTTTATGCATAAAAGTGCAAACAAGCATTTAAAGAACCACCGAAATAAAAGTACTAAAGTAAAAATAATAATGACGTTTGTGTAAAACGTCCGATAACACAACACTAATACGTTTCTATTGAATTAACATTAAATACACATAAAAGCACACAAACCTTTCTTTATGAATAGTTTTCTAAAGCAAAATGCGTATTATTCCGCGGCTGAAAATAGTCCCCAACAAAGTTTCCTAACTTTAGTGACCCGCTGTTTGATGAACTGTGTATTTGTGACAAATTTCTGTTGCATCTTGTGAGTTTTGAGCAACGAACCAAAAACCAAGTCCCAGCGATGGAAATCAATCAAACGCTTCAGGCATTGATCTCCTGTCATCAGGCTCAAGCCCATTGGGCGCCTGAACCAATCAGGTCAGCGCGGGGGCGGCCGGCCAATCCTAGCGCTCGAATGCTGATCGGGGGCGGGCCTTGCCCAGAAGAGCTGTGGGCTTCATGATAACAGATTGATGGATGGACGTCACGATACTGTTGGTCGTACCAGCTGATACATAACCGGGGATGTGATCGTCTTTCTATCCATAATATATATTCCGTATGTAACCGTCATCCTTCTCATAACCTTTCTGTGTGTGTGTGTGTGTGTGTGTGTGTGTGTGTGTCGTTCTTCTCGTCTGCTCGACAAACGCATCGTCTCTCTTCTCCAATCTCCCCCCGGCAGCTCGCTCAGGATTGGTTAATCGCTCCCCCTCTCCTCCGGGGGAGTCGGGGGCGTGTCCTCCTCGATGCAACACAAGCCCCTGCAGCAGTGTGTGTGTGTGTGTGTGTGTACGTGTGTGTGTGTGTGTGTGTGTGTGTGTGTGTGTTTAACAGTCCCCCACTGGTCCCCTTTGATGTTTCAGTGGTTTGCCAGCTCACTAAGTACACACACACACACACACACACACACACACACACACACACACACACACACACACACACACACACACACACACACACCAAACACAGATACTCCCACTGCAAGGAGCCCGTCATACATTGACAATGTTGCATTGGGTGGACCCACACGCATGTTCCTGAACACGGATTCAGACCGCCGGCACACACACACACACACACACACACACACGAGCAGAGCTGCAAAATTCTCTCCTTCTCGCTGCACACAGCTTCACTTGTACAAATATTAGCGCTCCGCTTTGCTCTGGAGGAACGGATCCCATTGAAGCGTCTCCAGCCAGAAACCGACTTCGTTTCTGCTGGAATCATCTCACAGCTCATTTTTCTTCAGCTGGTTAGAGCCGAGCCGCGGAGACGAAGACGAAGACGAGGAAACAGTTCATCTAAAAGAAGTATCATCCCCAGCCTTCTATTATACCACACGCAAATAGCTCATTACCATTTATATTACCAGATCCGCCTCGCTTTATGTGCTAGAATAATGTAAATGGTGATGCGCTGCAGCTGTTGTGCACATGTTATTACGCCCAAGTGTTTTAGGCTGCAGTCGTTCTTCTGAAGCCATATATATATATATATATATACATATATATATATATATATATATATGTTTATATATATATAGACGATATTATGATTCAGCAACCCTCCCGACCCGTCTAAAAACACGGACCATGTCTTGTTTTTGTGCGTGTGACATTTCTTTGCTGCGTCATCACCGTTCATATCTATACAGCCAATATGTTTATGAATAAAAATAGATTCTTTATCTGATTTCAAAGTGCTCTAGATTGATGCATTTCATTTAGAAATGAACCACCGTGTTCCTTTACATTGAGCTGACGCTTACATTTTTCTTGTGATACAGCGTAGACACAGCAACACGTGTTGCTCAAGGACGCATCGACGTGGACTAGCGGAGCCGGGGCTCGAACCAGCGATCCTCTGATTGAAAGACGGACCTGCTTACCACTGAGCCACAGCCGCCCTTTACTGAAGCCCGAAAGAGAGACGGACCACGTTCTGGTTCTGGTCTTTTTGCAACATAAGAACCCAGAATATCTCCGTCCTTTACCTTTAAATTACAATTTTTTCCACGACAGTGGAGGCCCAGCCAAGTAGAATGTTTCCCTATCAATTTGAAAGGACACAGTAGTCTTTCGTCTCTCTTTGCTTCATATTTTGGCGTCACAGCTCTTCACGACTCTCCAACGTGATCCCTGAACAAGACGGGAGAAAACACTCAGAGTCGTCTGCAAACATCCAGCGAAAACAAACTTGTTAAGGCTTTGTCCCGTCGGGGAGCTGAAGCTTCCCGAGCCGCCCGTCTGTGCAGAACGAGACCGGCGGGTTTTTCCTTTTTAGCGCGGCGTCCCTCGCCGCCCGCGTCCCGGCGAGGAGCTCAGCTCCGACCTTTTGTCGGCCCGCTGCTGCCTCGCTGCCGATACGACGCTCGCTGGAAAATCGCTATTCCCCAATCTGACCGGGAGAATAGCGGGAGTGTTGTTTCCGCCGCTAAAAGGCTTACGGAGTCCGCTGCAGCGCCCCCCCCCCCCCCCCTCCCCCCCGACGGGCGCCGCGCCGAAAAGGCACGTGGCCAGAATCACTTATTGACACTTCACCGCCATCTGCCAAGACGGCGAGGTTGGCTCGGCAGACGGCGCGTTATTAAAGCTGCTGGAGAGCAATAACGGGATGAGAAGTTCCCACCAGACTTATACGTGAAAGACGATTATCTCTCCCGTGTAATAATATCTGAAGTGATGGGGAGACGAAAGGGGAGTGAACGCCGCGTTAAACTGCAGACTCGGGTGGAAAACAGCTTAATGTGTTTGCTTTAAAGGGACGGTTCGGATGTTTAGAAGTGAGGTTGTAGAAACAGAGAGAAGAAGCAAAGCCACTGAAGCCGTTATCGTTGCTCTCTTCCAAGAGAGGAGCGCACAATTTTAGGTTTTTCTACAGGATCTGGTTACTTAAAACGGTTTATTTTACATTTTGGGGCGTTTATTTAAATCCTTTGATGAAATATCACAAATTTAAGCTTCGTTTTGGTCGCTTTTTCTGACAGAACACATAATGTGTTCAAGGACCGTGGGACAGATTTAAATCTGACAATAATGCCGATAGTTTGAAGTAAACATGCTTTTCGATCCGGCCGGTTCACTTGTAACAGAGTATTTGTACACAGTAGTATTGCTACCTTTACTTGCTCTCCCTCTGCAGACGGCTGTTTATTTGATACACAGTTAAAGTCAGGAGGCGACACACGACCTGTCTGGAGACGTCAAGGTCGAACCCGGACTCCAATCATCGCACAAAGTCTATAACACCTCCGATGAGACCCGAGATCAGCACGGCGTCCCCGAGCAGGGAAGTGAACCAGAGGTTGGCTAACTCTAAACAACAGTTCACCTTCAGCTGCTCTGAGGGACATGGACCCGGACCGAGGAGGAAGTGAACGTGTCATGTTGCTGTTTCACTTTACTGAACAAAAACCTCCTGGGCCCTAGGTATCAAGGGCACAAAGTACCAGGGGCCCAAAGTATCTAGGGCACAAAGTATCAGGGGCACAAAGTATCAGGGGCACAAAGTATCAGGGGCACAAAGTATCAGGGGCACAAAGTATCAGGGGCACAAAGTATCAAGGGCCTGAAGTATCAAGGGCACAAAGTATCAAGGGCACAAAGTATCAAGGGCCTGAAGTATCAAGGGCACAAAGTATCAAGGGCCTGAAGTATCAAGGGCACAAAGTACCAGGGGCCTCCCTGGCCCTCAACTGCAAAATGCCAGTCAAAGAGAACCAACCAGGAAGAGACACAAAATGACTAGAAAGAGACACAAAACGACTGCAAAGAGACCCACAAAAAGATGCATAACGACTACTGAGACACACAAAACAACAACAACATTCAGGCCCGCGTGTCTCCCCTCAGGGTCCAGGGCCTCGCCCTCTGCTAACCCGTCATGGTCGACGGGTCTCACTCACACGGTGCCTGTTGACCGTTATGGATTCAGAAGCTCTCGCTTATCAGTCTCACTGGAAAGGAATGTCTCGGTCCACAGCAGTAATGCCCGTGAAAGTGTGAGGGGGGGGGTTACAGCTGTGCACAGCTGCCCCATCAATCAGCACCCTGAGTGCTAGCTGGTGGGAGAATCTGTCTCCAACCTGCCAGGCTCACAGTCTGCAGAGGATGAGCAGGTTTAGCAGCAATAGAAAGAGCTCATGACCCTTCATAAAGAGTTATTACATCAGGATGGAGGAGCTAATGAAGTGCTAACGGCTAACCAGCAGGCTAACAGCTGAACCAGCAGGCTAACGGCTAACCAGCAGGCTCTCTTATGTTGGGAGTGGAGGTAAGGGTCAACTGCACCTGACGGAGCAAAGTATTAAACGTCTCCTCTGGAGTGTGTCATGACTAACCCTGGTAGCACAGATGGTGTCATCAGAGCTGCAGCTGATCGGTTCCTTCTGTTGAAGACTTTGTGTCTGTGGGCTCGTATGAACTTGTGATGGACAGCAGAGGAGGAAACATGTTCTCCGTGCTCGATGCCTCAGGAACACCTGAGGAAACTAATTTAATTTTGTCGACTCACTGGATGAACAGAAACACAACCGGTCAAGTAAATCAATGCGCAAATCTGTTTTCTGGTTCACATTTGCTTTCAAGCTATCGGATATGAGCAGCTGGAGCTCCAGTGTGATGCCGAATACAAGATGTCACGCTGGGCTGAACACGCTTTGCACACGTCACTGAGGCTTCACGCTCTCACACAGACTTCTGTTCTAGAATCCAAGAAGAGTTCTCACGAAAAGTCAAAATTCTCAATGCTAAATTACGTCCACAGACGGACGAGAAGACTTGGACTCAGCCGGTTGAAAATGTGTCTCTAGCACTCACTTTCCTTATTAGTGAATGAACGTTTTGCAGTTTGAATAATGATGAAGTGGCGATTAGAAACGCGTTTAAAAGACATTTCAGTGACAGTCGCAGGTGACGAGTGATTCTAGAGTCGCTCAGTCATGCAGCTCAGCCAGATGCTTCAACAATAAAGAGAAGCTCTCCTGGCAGTAAAGCAGAGAACGTACTCACGACCAATCAGGAGCGATTGTGAGCAGCGATGTCGGCTCAAGGTCGTTCACTGCGTTTGTGTCGGGACACGGCGTGAAGCAGCTGTTTGTTAATGCTCCTCGTGGTTATGGAGGAGAGGAGAAGCTCTTAACATAAAACATGGAGCTCTCCGATTCAATCTTTTTTTTAAACGTAGCACTTATTTCAGTGCGATGTTGCGATTGGGTTCGGCGTCACAATGCTGTGACCTCGTCAGGCGTGTTTTTGAAAAGCAGGAAACGACAACGCAGGTTAAAATACACTTGAGAACGTTGTCGACTTAAAAGCTCATTAATGGAAACTAGACAGTTTAGTTCTTGATCCCAGTCAGACAGGAAGGTGCAACGAGTGAATTAAGCTCCTCTTACTGAGGAATAAATCAAGAGAGAAGTAGAGTCATTTATATAGACTTCTATACAACCAGAGGAGTCGCCCCATGGTGGTCAGGAGAGAGAATGCAGCTTTAACACATGACGCATATACTTCTATACAACCAGAGGAGTCGCCCCCTGGTGGTCAGGAGAGAGAATGCAGCTTTAACACATGACGCATATACTTCTATACAACCAGAGGAGTCGCCCCCTGGTGGTCAGGAGAGAGAATGCAGCTTTAACACATGACGCATATACTTCTATACAACCAGAGGAGTAGCCCCCTGGTGGTCAGGAGAGAGAATGCCACTTTAACACATGAAGCATAGACTTCTAAACAAACAGAGGAGTACCCCCCTGGTGGTCAGGAGAGAGAATGCCACTTTAACACATGAAGCATAGACTTCTATACAAACAGAGGAGTACCCCCCTGGTGGTCAGGAGAGAGAATGCCACTTTAACACATGAAGCATAGACTTCTATACAACCAGAGGAGTCGCCCCCTGGTGGTCAGGAGAGAGAATGCAGCTTTAACACATGACGCATAGACTTCTATACAAACAGAGGAGTTGCCCCCTGGTGGTCAGGAGAGAGAATGCAGCTTTAACACATGACGCATATACTTCTATACAACCAGAGGAGTCGCCCCCTGGTGGTCAGGAGAGAGAATGCAGCTTTAACACATGACGCATATACTTCTATACAACCAGAGGAGTCGCCCCCTGGTGGTCAGGAGAGAGAATGCAGCTTTAACACGTGAAACTTAGACTTCACTGATCAGATCTCTCCCATTGGTTGAAGCTGTATTGTTGTACGGTTGGAACATTTAGAGCCAGAAACAGGTTGTGATAACAAAAAGGAATAAAAGGTGTGAACAGGTGCCATAAATCTGGGGAAATAGATGAGTGTTGTGACGCCGGGAGGAAACCAGGAGAGGCCAATAAAAACCGAGTCTCTGGGGAAAGTCCGGAGGGTTGTCAAGCACCCGATTCTCATCCTCCATCATAACTTATCTCTGCAACCGAAACCACTTAAACATGACAACAGAGTCTTCTGAGAGGGGTGGGGGGGGGTCCACTGAGATGTCCTGTTTAGCTGTTATTGACTATTACTGTGGGAAATAAAAAACACCAGCGTTAGCCGAGCGTGCTTTCTTTCTTTCCACCTGAAGAAAGGTTCCTCTGCAGCAAATTCAAGAGAAAATGTCCCTCTCTTCTGTTTGTTGTTCTCCTCTTCCTCCCTCACCTCTCTCTGCTCTCTTTCTATGCACACTTCATGAAACACAAACTTTATAATTCCCCCGTTGGTTCCCTCCTCTCGAGTCTCGCAGGCAGCCGGCGTGCAGCGAAACTCTGAGACCGTAAACCTCCAAACATACGAGAGCGGCACACATAATCTGTCCGGCTGCTGTCGGCGTTGCATGTGCTCGGCTCTCCAAAAACACTTCATATAGAAGAAGAAAGCCCGGGGAGATCACGTGGGGCAAGGCGTTACATGTGTGCATGCATGTGCATTTCATCCTTCATCCGTCTTTTGACACGATTTCCACTCAATGTTTGCACACACACACACACACACACACACACACACACGGATGCGTGAGGCGGTCGCACTGTGGGAGCTCATTACCGTATTCTGTGGGCCGGAAAAACATGTCGTCGTCGGCTCCTGCTCGCTGCTGGAAGGGCCCAAATACTGCCTTCACAGTATTCGGGCCCTTCTCAGTATTCGGGCCCCCAGCGGTCCCGGGTTGGACAGGTGAAATATTGCTGGTAGTCTGGTTTTAAGTCTGCATGCCTCACAATGCGTCCTGTTTGCTCGGCTCTTTGTCTGCAGAACAACGTTCATTTATTTTGTCTTTTGGAGACTTTTCACTCGCCGACTGCACACCTGCTCGCTCCGCTTCCAATAATGTGATTGAAGCGTCGTTCAATAGTTTCTGTCCGTCATTATTAATGCAGCTAGACTTGTCTGGGCCGAATATCTGAAGAGCTCTAATCTGATCTGCAGCCTCCTCTTTGTTGTTGGTCGACGTAAAAGCTGCTTCCTCTGCAGCTAAACTGCTTATTTTGTCTTTTGCAGACACAGTTTTGTTTCAAGGCGGCCATTTTGTCTGCTTCTGTACAGTTTCTCATCTTAACTCATTTATGACCGTCACAGCCCAATAAGATCCTCATCCTCTGTCTTCATCTCTTTGCCTCCTACCTGTTTTTGTGCCCCTCCCCCTCTTCTAACTTCTTACCCGTGTCTTGCAGACTCGAACCCCCCGCGCGACGCGACTCAGCCCGACACAGCCGGCTCTCGCCGACCAGGCCAGCAGGGTTTCCTTCGCGTCGGCTGAGAATCTGGGGACCATGTCGGAGCCCGATATGCCCGTCGGCTTCAACCGGATGAACCGGCTCCGCCAGAGCCTGCCGCTGGCCCGCTCGTCCAGCCAGGCCAAGCTGCGGGCGCCAGGTCAGACTGCCGCCTTTAAGTAAATACTCTGTTACTTCAGCTGCCGGGGACAAGATCGGTCACTTAAACTCCTCCTACTTTCTCAGAATCATTAACATAGAGAAAACAATATACCCTCATTAAATAAACTTCTGAGCTAGTTATTACAGTAATTAGTTTGAACTTTTCCTCTGTACCTTTTAAGACAATATAATAATAGTAATATAATCTATGCCCCTAAAACTCCTCCCACACCGTGCCGCCGCCCTTGACTCGCTCTTAACCCGCCTTTGACCCACCTTTGACCCGCTCTTGTCCCACCCTTGACCCACCTTTGACCCGCCCTTGACCCGCCCTTGACCCACCCTTGATCCCCCCTTGACCCACCTTTGACCCGCCTTTGACCCGCCCTTGACCCACCCTCGACCCGCCTTTGACCCGCCCTTGACCCACCCTCGACCCACCTTTGACCCGCTCTTGTCCCACCCTTGACCCACCTTTGACCCGCTCTTAACCCGCCCTTGACCCACCTTTGACCCGCTCTTGTCCCACCCTTGACCCACCTTTGACCCACCCTTGACCCGCCCTTGACCCACCCTTGATCCCCCCTTGACCCACCTTTGACCCGCCTTTGACCCGCCCTTGACCCACCCTCGACCCACCTTTGACCCGCCCTTGACCCACCTTTGACCCGCCTTTGACCCGCCATTGACCCACCCTTGACCCACCTTTGACCCCTCCTTGACCCCCCCTTGACCCACCTTAGACCCACCCTCGACCCGCCTTTGACCCGCCCTTGACCCACCTTTGACCCGCCTTTGACCCGCCATTGACCCACCCTTGACCCACCTTTGACCCCTCCTTGACCCCCCCTTGACCCACCTTAGACCCACCCTCGACCCGCCTTTGACCCGCCCTTGACCCACCTTTGGCCCGCTCTCGACCCACCCTTGACCCACCCTCGACCCACCCTCAACCTGCCCTCAACCCGCCCTTGACCCACCCTTGGCCTGCTCTCGACCTGCCCTTGACCCACCCTCTGGCCAACCTTTGAACCACCCTCGACCCGCTGAGCGGGATGAAAGCCACTGCTGTGAAGGAGAGGGGTGCTGTGTTCACCAGAGTTGTGCTCATAAATTTCTTTGAGGAATAAGTCCTTCAGCCTGAAAACATCGTAAAAAAATAACTAATTGACGAAGAAATCCTTAAACATGTCAACTGACCAACTGAGAAGAAGCACAATAATCTTTTTTGTCGTTTGAATCCGAGATCCTGATTGAAAAGTAGAACTTGATTAAGCCCGAGCTCAGAGCCAATCACCAAGAGACGTGTCCGTGCATGTGAACTATTAATCTTGTTCGATGCTTCGACCGGAGACGTTAGCCGTGACTTTAGAGCGGCGTTCCCTTCCAGAGGATCTCTTGTTTGAGTTGAGCTGAAGGCATCAAGCGATCGTGTGACAGTCGATAGGAACGTTGGACACAAAAGGAGCTGTGTGGCAAAATGATCTCGCCAAGCCACCTGTCACCTGGGATTAACGGCAAAATCTGCATCTTAATAAAGTGTCTCTCAGGTGAGGAGGAGGAGGATGGTGATGCGTTTACAGGAGTTAGAAAAGGTGGGACAAAAGCAATCAATTCTAAAAAAGAACTGTTCTCAAACTACCGGCAGAATATTGAAGCTTTGGTAATAATATCCTATAATATCTTTGATGTTGGTTCAATGCCACTTCTGCGTGAAAATAGCTTCTTCTTCTTATAATGGAATAAGCTTCAGCGTCTCTTCACTCGACACGCTGGTGAGAATCGTCGCTGTTTTCTCGTTGTTGACGCCGCTTCCAGCTGATGCGAGGACGATCATTGTGTGTCGTCTCACGGGACTGTACTTGTTGTCAGAGGTGTTGATGCTCAGAGGAGGATGTGAAGCCACCTCAGGAAACATGTTGCTGAGCAGAAGTTACAAGAAAGATCACAATGATGTAATTCTGTGTGCTGAAGAATCAAAGTTCAGACCCATACACGCGTCTATTCCTTCACTTTATTGAGTAAGAGAGTCAGGTCAGATGCAAGCATTGAACATATAGTCTCCTTGTTTGTGCTATGAAGTGTTTGTTGCATTGGTAGCTATTTATCTATTTTTTATCGAAGACGCCTGAACTACTCGTTGCATTCCTCGGCTGCATCCATCTCAGTTAAATATGGAAATCAACGGTCAGATCTGTTGAAAGCATTGGTTTTAATTTGAAAAAGCTTGAATAGAAGTATTGTAGTGAGTAAGATGTAAGCCTTAAAGCAGCAGCATTAAGACGAGGGTTACGTATGTAACCAGGGTTCTATGAATGCAGAGCGACCCCCCACAGCTGTGAGTGAGGGGTCGGTCAGTTTGAATGTGTTGTGTTCAAGATAAAAATGGGTGTTTAATTGACGCAAAAAAACACTAATATTTTGAGGTGAACATTGTCCCTTCACTTTCCATCCCTGACTCCGCCCCCCCCTCCCGACCCCACCGTGGATCTCCCTCATTGCTCCTCCCCATCCATAAATGCAGGGGTCTTGTTCCTGCAGCTCGGGGAGGAGACTCGCAGGGTCCACCTGACCCACGAGCTCACCAGCCTGGACACGCTGAGGGCGCTCATCGTGCACATGTTCCCCCAGAGGCTCACCATGGCCATGCTCAGGTACGTTCAATGAAACATCAAATCAAATCAAGCTCTCCTCCTCAGACACACTCGGCGAAATAATAACTTTTTTGTAAACAGAAGGAGCAGAAACTAATCAATAAAGCCGGAGGAGATTTTGTGGACATGCAGACAATCTCATCTTTACAGTCAAAGCTCAAAAATCATTCAAGTCGAACTGATACCTGAGTTGTGTGAGAAAAAAACGTTTGCACATATTTTGTCATTTTTCAAGTGAGGATAAATAACTTTTGGAACATATTTGTCCAAAACAATTAAAACAATAAAACAAAAAATTACAAGGAAAATTGGTAAATAATAAAATGAAATAAACACCAAGGATGTATTAAATTAATAAAACTAATATTATTATATAATATTGCCAATGATTCAAACTTAAAACTAAGCCTCTGACATTACTCCATATTTAAAGCCTTTAAGATTAAAAAGGTATTCAATTTCTCGTCATTCTGATACTTAGAGGCAGTGAGTTACTTTTAAGGGACATAAGAGGAACATTCAAAAGAAAAGCTCTGCAGGACCTTTGTGATCTGACCGCAACATAAAATCAATTCCTTACTAAAAATGAATTTCAGTTTTAGGTCAAAGCTAGTGTTACAGTGTGTAATAATCCCAACAGGTTTATACACAGGACAACAAATGTGTAAAAAAATCAATAGGTGTTTTCATCAAGGTGTTTAATTATAGATTATCTGCTCTGAAGCTGCTTGTTGATGCACATAAATCCACATTGCTGTTGTCAGCAGGACTCTGAACTTTAAATTACTCTCGTGATGAATTCAATGTGAGACGCCGTCCAGTTGATTCTCTCATTACGGCCTCGTCTAGTTCACAGATCCTCTATTCCCCCTCCTCGGCTGTGCTTCACTTATTAGTGGGTAATAGCTGCTGGGATTGTCTTTGCGTGGGCTATTTATCAGTGTTTGATATTGTGTTCTGATCATTATTGACGTCCAGGTCTCCAAACACAGCTCTGCTGATCAAAGACGAGACCCGTAACGTCTTCTACGAGCTGGAGGACCCGCGGGACGTCCAGGACCGATGCGTGATTAAGATTTACTGCAAAGAGCCGATCTACGGCACCTACCCCGGACACCAACACCCACACCTGGCTAACGGAGACCTGCGGGTGAGACGGCGTCTCTGTGTGGGCAAATGTGTTGTTTTAAGAAGAGTCATTTTCTCATAGACTTCTATACAACCAGAGGAGTCGCCTCCTGATGGTCAGTAGAGAGAATGCAGCTTACGACCAGAGTATATAGAGAGCTATACGACCAGAGGAGTCACCCCTGGTGGTCAGGAGAGAGAATGCAGCTTTAACACATGCAGCATAGACTTCTATACAACCATAGTAGTCACCCCTGGTGGTCAGGAGAGAGAATGCAGCTTTAACACATGAAGCATATACTTCTATACAACCAGAGGAGTCACCTCCTGATTGTCAGTAGAGAGAATGCAGCTTTAACACATAAAGCATGGACTTCTATACAACCAGAGGAGTTGCCCTTTGGTGGTCATTAGATATAATTCAGCTTTAACACATGAAACATAGACTTCTATACAACCAGAGTAGTCGCCCCTGGTGGTCAGTAGAGAGAATGCAGCTTTAACACATGAAGCATAGACTTCTATACAACCAGAGGAGTCACCCCTGGTGGTCAGTAGAGAAAATGCAGCTTTAACACATGAAGCATAGACTTCTATACAACCAGAGGAGTCACCCCTGGTGGTCAGTAGAGAAAATGCAGCTTTAACACATGAAGCATAGACTTTACTCGGTTGCCTGCTTAAATCTTTTTCCTCTGCAAAGCATTTTTAGAGCAAGTTGTCCATTTTGTTTACATCTGCGTCCCAATGAGATTACGAGCGGTGCGTTGCTTCCTCTGGCGCGATAATCCTAATACCCTGTAGTTTTTGATGTGTAATTAGTTTAGAATCCTGTAGTGTGTGTGTGTGCGTATGTTTGAGATTTACGACAGGATCATCTGTTAAGATTCTCCTCATCTGTGTGAACCCAATTTAAAAATCGGTCCAGACTTTAAAACTCCTGCAGTGTGAGCGAGTGACAACGTTTTTTCGCAGCGTTCTTGACTTTTCATCCGTACCAACGTCTGAAGTGATGCACAGTCACCTTTTCCTTCGTTGCCAATTAAATCCCCGGTGCAGCTGATTCATGACTCATAGATCAGGGAGCGAGACAAACATTGTCTCCTTCTGGCACACAGCAGACACATCATCCCACCAATAAAACGCTCCGTAATTCAAAAACTGTTATTCTTTTCGCCCCGACGCCGATACCCCTCCCCCACGCATCACTTCCTCATGGGTTTGCAAACACTAGTTTGCATAAATTAATCTCATCCACTCGCTTTGAGCGTGAGTCATGTGACCTTTCTTACTCCGGCACTGCTGTTCCTGGACCGGCGCCAGTCCTTCACATCACCGGCGCCGACTTGGCAGAAAGCCGGCTGACTGCAGAGTAGAAGATGATAGACTGGTCCAGTTCGATTGTTGTATCAGAAGCGTTGAGGTGGTAGCAGCAATGTTTTGAAATGCTGGTGAAGGACTTTAACCCGTTTGCTTCCGTTAAAACAAACTCAGGTCTGATTGCCCGGCTTTGAACGTAGTCGGACTGGAACCATAATGTACTACCTTTTCATATGATGATTTTCTTCAACACCAGCTGGTGATTTCAGAAGGATTTCAAAGGCTGTAAAGTCGGTGAAATCTGAATGAAGTGGTCTTATTGCGTACTTCAGGCCATGCTCATGAGCATGTGGGCCTTTTCTACGGCCGTGCTGGACCCAAAAACTAACACTCAGGGTTTTGTCGACGAATCGATTACTTGATTTCATCAACAGAACTATAAAACTGAGTTTTTCCACAAATAAATACACAAAAGCACCACTTGTGCTTACCAGAAATATGCCGATACGTCGTGCAAGTCATTCAGCGTGGAAGAAAAGCATTAAAAAAACATCTGATAGACTGAAGAAATCTTAGTCGACTGAGACCAAAATGGCCGACGGGTGAAAAGCTGCTCTACTTGCTTTTTATCATAAATCAAACAACATAAATATTTATCAGAAGCATGAAAGTGAATCCGATCCCCTCGTCGGTGTGTGCAGGGACAGAACTAAGCAGAACTGTATTTCCACCTCGGTTCGGACTAGAGGAACCCAGCTACAGGTGTGAAAGCATCTTCTTTGTATCCTCCTCCGTCTCCATACCTGTGACAGCCCTCCTGTTCAGCAGCTTGAGCTCTTATTGATGAGCCACAATAGGTTTAAATCTTAATCCGTCAGTCGGCCTGCTGGCACATTAAAGTGGCATCGGCCGATTAGCATGATAATCGACGCTCCAAGCATCCGGTTCCAGCCGGAGCGAAACAAACCCGCCGCCTGATGTCAGCCGGTTCTGCAGCGTCAGCGCTCCCGTTTAGTCGCCGTCTAATTACGCCGTGATTATGCAAATGAGAAAGCTGTAATTTGGAATTTCAGCGAGAATGCTGCTTTTATAGAATACAATACGCAGCAGCAGGCAGACATATGCGGTGCATTACAAAATGAATTTGCATGCTAAGCAGCGGAGAGGAAGCATTTCTGACACGTTTGTTTTGTGGTTGTTGTCGCCGTCGTCAATCAAACACCCCGCGGGCCTTTTGTTCACACGCCCGGGTGAGTGTGTGATTGCTTTTTCTGCACGATGCACAGCTGCCCGCTAATGTTTTCAGAGGTCAACTGTTTTACAGCCTCAACAAACGAGCCTTGAGTTAGAGAGAGTAATAACCAAAGAGTATCCCGGATTCTCTCAGAAGCATGACGGGAGTCATCCCGGGTCTGGAGGACAGTCCGTGGTTAGCGATGAGACTCTAAAAGGCCCGGTATGAACCTCTCGGGGCGAAGTACCTTCGCTGGACGACTCTCGACTTGAGGGTCTCAGTTGAGGTGGAATGAAACGTCTGTTTGTCTTCGGTTTAAAAAAAGGATGGTGGGCGCAGAGAGGCTGTTGCTAAGATACGAGATGGAAGACGATGGCCCCCGGAGTCACTAGCTTTGCTGTGAGAGGACCTCGGGGTTATTGTGTGGAAATATTGTTTTTTCAATTTGCATCGTCTCCAGGAGCCGTCACAGCGTCGTCATAGCGTTGCTTTGTGTCTCCTGGCTACAGCATCACTCCTGGCTGGTAGCATCTCTGCCTTGCTTCCACTTTCTCTCTGACATTTTGGGATTGATGCCAAGAGATAACCCCTCCGCACTCAGTCCGTCAATATGCTGTCAAGTGCAACTTAAAGCGCACTTAAGGGGGCAATTTGTGAGTCTTTCCCGTCAATCTATGAATCTCTGCAACATGTTACGGTCAGCTGCTCTGGCTCGTTGCAACATGTATTTTTATCTCTGTGCTTCTGCACAACTTAGTCAGAGGTTTATAGGCGGCTTGGATCAGAAAGCATGTGAAGTTGTTTCTTTGCTTGTTAAAGGTTTTGTTTTGGGCCGAACAGGCCGCATGCTGTCCAGACCGTAACGCATCATGAGACACATTTGTGATATTGGGCTGTATAGACAGATTTGTAGATTCTATATTATTTATATATAGAAAAATAAGTGGGTGCCAAAATGGATAAATAGATTAATTCCCAATAATCCACTCAGATCAGGCTTCAAACACTGCCGAGCGTCTAATGTGTCTTCAACACATCTTCATCAAAATGTGAGATAATTTGACTTAATGACATCATCAGTCGTGCAATCACATCGTTAAGCAGAGTCTATATCAGCACCTCTATTGTCCCAGTTAATTACACTCTCTGTGGAGGTGTGTGCCCTCACAGGTGTGTGTGTGTGTGTGTGTGTGTGTGTTATCTCGTTGTTATCTAGATAAACCGGAGCACTTTTCTCTCATTCATTGCTGCCAACATTCTCGACTGTAATGGACCCAAATCCTCAGTGTTGCAAAATGAGCTTTTGATGAGAAGGCGTCCTGAATGAGTCTGAATCATTTAGGATATTAAAGTTTATACAATTTGTGGTGGCTGGGGCCGTGGTTAGGCTCAGCTGCAGAGGGGGAGGGGAGGAGCGGCTCAGGGAACAGGTGCCGGGGATGAGGCCTATATTTGGCCCTATATGAAATTTAAATAGGCGGCACCTGGACCGGGTGGGAGTCTAACTCCCTTGTTGTCTCCTCACAGAGGGAGATGGTCTACGCCCCCCAGGACTCGTCACCCAACCGCCGCCTCAGCAACCCGCACATGTCTTCCCAGCACTCATCTTCCTCGGCCTCGCCTCAGGGCTCGCCGTCCCGCGCCCGCCTCCTCTACAGCGGCGGCGGCAGACCCTCCTCCTACGCCGGGCCGGCCCACCACACCCACTCCCTGCCGCATCCGCACCCGCACCCACACTCCCAGTCCCACCACTCCTCCCCGCACCACCAGCAGCAGCAGCAGCAGCAGCAGCTCCTCCACCAGCAGCCCCATCACACCCAGCAGCCCTTCTGCACCTCCTCCAGCGCCATCCTGGAGCGCCGGGACGTGAAGCCCGACGACGAGGCGGGCGGGTCCAGGAGCGTGGTGCTGCTGCGGGGGGACGAACGCGGGATCTACGCCGACCCCTACTCCCTGGGCCTGGACCCGAGTCGGCTGAGTCTG
>NC_136590.1:45158291-45160791 GCF_910589615.1 Taurulus bubalis
TTATAGAGTTATTTTTGGTAGCCGGACGTGAACCGAGCTTTAAAAAAAAGAAAGAAAAAAGCGTTTCACACGAGCGCTGATGAAACTGCATGTTTTTTGGTGTTTTTTTTTGAAAGCCGAAAATAAAGATTTAGATAAAGTGTTGAGTTTGAGAATTAAATTAAATTACCGCTCTACAGTTATCTGGTTCACGCAGGAAAACTATTTGATCTCATGTCAAATTACAGCTAAGGCCTGAATGTTTTCAATCTGCTGCGCCATTTTCTTTTGAGTAGTTTTAGTTTGTTATTTCTATAAATTTCTAAAACAGCTTTAGTTTCTTCTTCTTTACACCGGCCCTTTAAGATGAGACACTGGGAGGAAAGAGGAGATCATCAGTGTATATTTAACCCAGAGGTGTTGGAAGTGGACCCACAATGCAACTCTTAAATCTGTTCTCGACTGACTGTTGTGATCCCCCTCTGTGTGTTTGCATGATGCGTGTGAGGCCACGCCTCCTCTCGCTCACCGTCATTTCAAAAGGATCACCCTCGTAAATGTGGGACTCTTCTTCTGTGGTGCTGGTTTGATCCCAGTTGGTCCCGGGAGCCTCCCCATGCTGTCCATCATCCCTGTGACCTCCTCGCCCTGCGGCTCACGTAGAACTTGTCCCGAATTGCTGCCGAAAAACAACCAATATTCTGGTTTCCAGTCGGGCAAATTGTTTTTTTTGGGGTCAGGAGAGAGCGACCTCTGGGGATTTGTCCGCAGAGGTCGCCATTCTTTAATTTGTTTCCCTCAAGCACTCATTTGAAAACCTTTTGATTTGCTACCAGTGTTTTTCGGGACAACTTCTATGACTAAAGCCCCCCCCCCCCCCCCCCGAGAGAAAGACCCATTAGACTTAACTCCTCCCCTTTCTGCCGGCAGCTTTGACCCCGTTGTACTTAACTCCTCCCCTTTCTGCCGGCAGCTTTGACCCCTTCGGCCCCATTAGACTTAACTCCTCCCCTTTCTGCCGGCAGCTTTGACTCTGTCCGCCCCGTTGGACTTAACTCCTCCCCTTTCTGCCAGCAGCTTTGACCCCGTCCCCCCAGTTGGCCTTAACTCCTCCCCTTTCTGCCAGCAGTATTGACCCCGTCCGCCCTGTTAGACTTAACTCCTCCCCTTTCTGCCGGTAGCTTTGACACCGCCCCCCTGTTAGACTTAACTCCTCCCCTTTCTGCCGGTAGCTTTGACCCCATACCCCTGTTAGACTTAACTCCTCCCCTTTCTGCCAGCAGCTTTGACCCCGTCTGCCCTGTTAGACTTAACTCCTCCCCTTTCTGCCAGCAGTTTTGACCCCGTCCGCCCTGTTAGACTTAACTCCTCCCCTTTCTGCCGGTAGCTTTGACACCGCCCCCCTGTTAGACTTAACTCCTCCCCTTTCTGCCGGTAGCTTTGACACCGCCCCCCTGTTAGACTTAACTCCTTCCCTTTCTGCCGGTAGCTTTGACCCCATACCCCTGTTAGACTTAACTCCTCCCCTTTCTGCCAGCAGCTTTGACCCCGTCTGCCCTGTTAGACTTAACTCCTCCCCTTTCTGCCGGTAGCTTTGACACCGCCCTCCCTGTTAGACTTAACTCCTCCCCTTTCTGCCAGCAGCTTTGACCCCATCCCCCCAGTTGGCCTTAACTCCTCCCCTTTCTGCCAGCAGCTTTGACCCTGTCCGCCCTGTTAGACTTAACTCCTCCCCTTTCTGCCGGTAGCTTTGACACCGCCCCCCTGTTAGACTTAACTCCTCCCCGTTCTGCCGGTAGCTTTGACCCCGTGCCCCTGTTAGACTTAACTCCTCCCCTTTCTGCCGGTAGCTTTGACCCCGTGCCCCTGTTAGACTTAACTCCTCCCCTTTCTGCCGGTAGCTTTGACACCGCCCCCCCTGTTAGACTTAACTCCTCCCCTTTCTGCCGGTAGCTTTGACACCGCCCTCCCCCCATTAGACTTAACTCCTCCCCTTTCTGCCGGCAGTTTTGACTCCGTCAGACCCAGTTGGCCTTAACTCCTCCCTTTTCTGCCGGCAGCTTTGAACCCGTCCACCCTTTTAGACTTAACTCCTCCCCTTTCTGCCGGCAGCTTTGACCCCATCCTTCCTGTTAGACTTAACTCCTCCCCTTTCTGCCAGCAGCTTTGACCCCGTCCCCCCTGTTTGATTTAACTCCTCCCCTTTCTGCCAGCAGCTTTGACCCCATCCCCCCTGTTAGACTTAACTCCTCCCCTTTCTGCCAGCAGCTTTGACCCCGTCCCCCCTGTTTGACTTAACTCCTCCCCTTTCTGCCAGCAGCTTTGACCCCATCCCCCCTGTTAGACTTAACTCCTCCCCTTTCTGCCAGCAGCTTTGACCCCATCCCCCCTGTTAGACCTAACTCCTCCCCTTTCTGCCAGCAGCTTTGACCCCGTCCCCCATGTTAGACTTAACTCCTCCCCTTTCTGCCAGCAGCTTTGACCCCGTCCGCCCCGTTAGCCCTGATGCCTCCTCCGTCCT